>NW_028301563.1:6635000-6762500 GCF_042242905.1 Orbicella faveolata | reverse complement strand
TACGCTTAACCCTCAATGGGAGCCACTTTCTTCATCTTTGTGAAACTCGTCGGTAAACAAAAATTAAAACTAAAAAGTTCGACCGCAGGCAAAGAGTTTCTAAGTTCACGAAGTTTTCTTCCACCATCTCTTCGACAACTGTGCCATCTTTCAAGGTCCGCAAATGCTGCATCACTTTAGCGTGGCTCACTACCGACATTTAGTCGGCATACGAGAAGTTTGCCAGTTTACGAGAACGTATTTCGCACATTTGTTACTACTTCGCATATTTGCTGGCTAAATTGAGGTAAAGCAATCTAATGGACCCAAGTTGGGTTCCGGGACCCGGTGACTTCTTTTTTCTTTCTGCGTTTTTTGTTTTTGTTTTCTTTTTTTCTTTTTTTCTTTTTTTGTTGCTGTTGTTTATTTTGGTTGAGTTTGTTGTTGGTTCTCTAGCTACTCTGCTCCGAGAGGTTTCTCTCCGGATACTCTAGTTTTCCCCTCTCCTCAAAAACCAATATTTCCACATAACAATTCGATCCTGGATTAATGCACGTGCATTTCTGAACGAGTTCTTGTGAACTCCCTGGTGTTCCTTGGTTAAACAAATTACATATTTACATACATATACATTTTTTTTTTTCATTACACTTACATAACATTTGGTGTTATCAAAGAGGCTTCCATGTTCTTGCACTTCTTGTAGTGGGCACAAAAAGACAGTCTAGATTAAGATACCAAAGAGGTGAAAACAAGGAAGGATTCAATTGGTTTTCTCATTTTTGTAACAAGTATAACCCGAGGTCATTAAAATAACTTGCACAACTGAAATAACCCGAAAGCCACATATGTCCGCAATAAGAACATTTTTTAGCTGTGGTTATTGATATTGTTGCTGTTGTTGCTGTTGTTGTTTTGGCTTCGGAAGCAAATTGTCATTCTCAAAATAGCCTTGTACTCTCCTCTGAACTGCCTATTCGTGGCACCATATATGAGGGGATTGATGGTACTACTCAAATAACCCAAGAACGCGTATGTAAGGTACGCCTGTCGCGGCAAAGTGTGTTCCCCGCGCGCGGCGTCAATGTGATCGATGACAGAGATAGGAAGCCAACAACATGTGAAGCCGACCATTACTGCCGCTAAAGTCTTGGTCACTTTTGCTTCTTCCACGTTCGCTCTCAGTTCCTGAAGGTTATTTTCCGCCGAGAAAACTTGATTTGATCTAGATACTGTGCGGAATACTTTCGCGCAGCAAATTGTGATTATAGTTAAGGGTGCTGCGACGTAAACGCTCTCAATAAAGACAGTATATGCAATATTGCTTTCAAATGTGTACAAACACATCGCTTTGCCCGGCTGGAATTCAAATCTCCCGTTCTTGATGAAAATTGGAGGTAATGATCCAACGAGAGCCGCGCACCAAACAACAGCAATGTACAGCAAACTTCTCTGTTTTTTGAACAACACCGCGTACTTTTCTGGTTTGACAACGCAGAAATATCGACTAACTGCAATTAATCCCATAGTCAGAAGAGAAGCCAGTGCAAATGTCAATACTGCAAAACCGTGAAAGCGACAAAAACTTTCCCCAAACATCCAGCGGCCGCGAAACAGAGTTGCAACTGAAAAAGGCATACAGAGGGTAGACATGAGAATATCGGTTACACCAAGTGCTATCACAAACATGTTGGCAAGCGTACGAAGTCTCTGGTTTCTGTACACGGCGTAACAAGTTAGAAGATTGCCAAAGAAGGCCACAATATCAATAACAGCAAACAAAACTGTTTCGGTCCACTCTAGAGTCTTTGTTCTCGTGGCAAGCTGCACAGAAAGCGATTGCTTCATGACTTTTAACGTTCACGGTCAGCGAAGATATTCGCGTAATTGGTTTTTGAGGCAAAAAAACGTTAGAAGCTATTTAGTTGTTGTAACACTGGAGGTCGTTGTCACTCAACTGAAAGAGCAGCTGTTACCTGCTGTCGTTTGTAAGTGATCGCATACATGATAAGAACCATGATAGGGTCACTTCACTTGACGGCAGCACCTGCCTTGTCTTATTTTTAAGCTTCTATTCGTCACTGGCCATAATTTATTTTAAAATGTCTTTAGCTGAGATGTTAAATTTGACATGTCATTTAGCTCCTGGCCATTAATTATTAATAGGGAATTAAAGTCATTAAGGGGTTTAAGTAAACCACGACGGCAACAGCAAAGGCAACTGCAACGTTGCTAAACAAGAGGTTCAATGAGCATAACAATGGCTGTGCATGCGCACGTGCGTTATAATTCTTGGTACATTTTTTTTGCCGTCCTCTGCAAAATAACAACGTGAAATGACCAAATTCTGCGTTGTCTGGAGAACGTGAACCACGACGGCTAATTTCTTAAATTTTTTATTTTGAATTAATCAATGTGTCCTAGATTCAGTATCGTGATGGCTTTGGCAGTGATAAACAAATTAAATGACTCTAGAGTACAATGAGATTCGTAGGTAAAATATAAACTCATTCTTTAATCGACGTTGTCCTCGACGTCGCTGTCGTGGTTTCTTAACCTCCTTCGACGGCGACGCTGTGGAAAACATCGATTAAAAAAGGAATTGCCCACGGCTGAATGTCACGGCATCTCTTAAGTCTTTAGTTTGTTTCTCTTTATCGAAACTACCACGAGACTTAATAATATAGAACACGGCGTTAAATTAGAAAAGAAATTTTAAAAATTAGCAGTTGAGGTTGATGTTCTCCAGAGAGCACAGAAGTCGGTTATTTCACGACGTTAGAGAACTTAAGAGCCACTGTCTATAAATATAGACCGATTTTGCTCCTTTTTTTGCTCATTGATTGGCGCCCTAGCTAGAAAACTAACGGACTGTAGTTAGTTTCTGTTAATACAGTTCTTTGTAGAATTTTGCGAAAAACGATTTCGCCCGCGATCATGTGGGCTCAAAATCTACTTCCAGTACCTATGCTGAACTTTCTGAATATTTGATCGCATCGCAGAACACACAACAACTGTATCTTTGAATGATTTATATGTTCAGCTCAGGTCTTCATGATACCACCGAATGAAAAACAAATATAACAAATCGAAGTTTTTTTTTAATTTTGCAATAACACAAGGGAAACAATACTTACAATACTAATTACGAACAATACACTGTTTAGACTACTTACAGCAACATACTATTCTTACATTATATTGCTCTAATTATTTACACTATTTACATTACAATATCTACAGGACTTACAGTACACTACTAACAAATACATTAACGACCCGGGGCAAAAAAAGGAGAAAAATAGATAATTATCATTACAGCTTGAAGTTGTACTATAAAAACAAAAACTGACCAAAGGCATGTGGTACATTATAGCTAAAGTGAGCTATGCGCATGACAGGAGATTAGAAATAGACAAATGGGTAAGAGATAAATACAGGTGGATATAGAAAATATAATCTAAAATATTAATTAAATCCTCAAATATCCTGCAAGAGGTTTCCATTTCTTTGTTTCTCCACTTTTTATTTCTATCTCATATTGTGATTTTAGTGTGCATATGAAATGCTTAAGATTTGGATGATCTTCTTTTGTTTTAGGGAGCCATATGTGCCGATATCGTGCTAAGGGAAAGCCGCAATTGATAAGAAGCACAAATTGAGAGATATCTGGCCTCAGACCCAAAGCAGTAATATTTGTCAAAGTATAATCTCTAGGAAGTAAATTTAAGTTTTTCAGCCATTCAGTAACTTTATTCCAAAAGTCAGATGTTTAGTGGCATGACCACAAAATGCTGTTGTTGTTGTCACTTTTCCAACAGACTTATATTGGGTCTATCAATCTTAAACATTTATTTCCAATACAATTTATGTTTTCGTAAAAAAGTCATAGGTATAAAACTTCTTAAATATGGTTATGTAGTCAGTCCTTTTTTAAAAACAAAATTGGAGTAATGTTTAAACTCTGTTATTATTTATAATATTATTTGTATATGTTGTATTTGTTAGAAGGCAGTGAATGATTACATTAAAAACAAAGCTATAGGCATATAACTAGTTAAATATTGTAGTGAAGTCAGTCTTTGTTACAAAATCGAAATAATGCTTAATCTTTGTTATTGATTCTACCATTAATTGTATTTGTATTTGTTATGGAAAGCAATCAATGATTACATTAAAAAAATCTCTTTCTTTCTTGCACTAGGCAAAGTACGAGATCACTTTACCTTTTAAGCATAAGTACCAAATTTTAGGTAGAGAGATCACACGAATAAGGGATCTGATCGCCTCACAAAAAAATTGTTGTTAAAAAAGGTTTTCCCAATAATACACTTCTGCAGCTTTTCACTGTACATCACAGTTAGATCTTGTCACTGTGAAAACAAAAGAAGTAAGGGTGTTTCAATTTTGATTCTTCGGAAGCTTCGGAAGCTTTCAGCCATGATAGCAAAAAATTCATCCAAATTTCTAGCAACCTTTGTTAACCTGATGTGGAGAATCTTTTTATCCACTTCAATTTTTGCGGAACTGAAACACTTTTTGATCGGAATAAGAAATGAATAGACAAGTACGTTTACTTTCTTTCTTCGTGACATTTTCAACACCAGTCGATGATTTCGAGTCAACTGATATGCGTTGTTCAGCAGAGTACTGAGTTGCTATCAAGTCTGCTAGGGCTCTAGCACGTCCAAGCTCTACAACATTAAGAGCATTCTTAGGATTTCCAGCATCACAAAACAATCCATTGAGGCTTCTGGTAGGGAAAAACGTACTCGTCTGCAAATGATATCTTCATTTGATCGCTGCCTTGAAGATAACCTCACATTTTTTCGGACTTTTCAATACTTCGAAACAAAAGGGAAAAAGCTCCTTCAAAGTTCTTCTGTGATAACTTCGTCAATGTAAGATTACAATAGCACAAAAACTCACTTTCAGCGTTCCCAATATCTTTACTTGTTGAAAGTGCCTTCTCAAGATATTCTTCGGCCACGTCATGATCGCCAAGAGATTGACACAGTCGCCCAAGATCCCGGTAACTTAAGGCCTCTACTCTTCTATGACCAATTTCAACTGCAATCACCAGTGCTTTCTCAAAGCAGGCTTTGGCTTTCACTTTATCACCGAGGGATTGAAAAAAATTACCTTCCGTTCGGTAACAATCTGATCGCAAGTGCTTTGTCGCAATATGATTTTCTCTTTCTATATTCTCCAAGCTCAACAAAGACAGCTGCCAGGTTTAGGCATGTTCTTAATTGTCCTTCTCTTTCACCAATTTCCATTTCGATCGCGAGTCCTTTCTCATGATATTCTTCAGCCTTGCGATATTCACCAAGACAATGAAACAGAGTTCCTAGATTTCCATGAGATCTTTGTTCTCCTACTCTGTCACCAATTTCCACGCTGATCGCGAGTGCTTTCTCGTAATACTCTTTAGCCTTGACGTATTCACCGAGAGCATAAAAAAGAGGTCCTAAATTTCCATAACAAGTTGCTCTTACAGCTTTGTCACCAATTTCCATGTTGATGGAAAGCGCTCTCTCGTAATATTCTTTAGCTTTGAAATATTCACCGAGAGATTGAAACACCTTTCCTAAGCTTCCATAACATACTGCTTCTCCTACTTTGTCACCAATTTGCATGCTGATTGCAAGTGCTTTCTCGTAATATTCTTTAGCCTCGACATATTCTCCGAGAGAACGAAGCACACTTCCTAGATTTGCACAACATGGTGCTTCTCCTGCTCTATTACCCATTTCCATGCTGATCGCAAGTGCTTTCTCGTAATGTTCTCTAGCCTTGACATATTCACCGATGGAATGTAACTCATTTCCTAGCTCTCTATAAGCACATTCTTCTCTTCTTTTATCAGTCGGTTGTATGACAGGGATTGGTCTCTCAAGAAGTTGTTTTGCATCAGCATACATCTTTTGGCGCCGATACATCTGTGCCAGTAGTATGCTAAGCCGGCCTTCTTCGACTGTATCACAACACCCGCGATAAATAGCGAGAAGTCTCCTGCCGTATGCCATTGCATTTGTATGATCGCTAACACTGCGTACGCGTCAAACATGGTGTAATAGATCTTTTTGTGAATTAGTTGGCATAATTGCTTTCCTTTTCTCTGTGCTTTGTTACTGAGAAAAACCAAGCTTTCCTTGCATAACTCGATGGCTTTTAAAGCATAACCAATATTGAGAAGAAAGGTAGCAACAACTAAGCCTATACTGATGGCTTGTATAATTTCTTCTTCGTAATTCATGACGCTTTCCTCCTTATGCCTAAGCTTGTAACTAAAAAAATAAATCGACAAAGGCTGAGGGTAGAATATTGCCGTATTACGTAATGAAAGTTGTGTCATTACGAACAAAAGTGTAGGGACTTGAAAAAGCCAAGGTTGAGCGAATTAGCATTCTAAATCTGTGCGTAAATTCATTTCGGATCCATGTAAAAGTTCGTCTTCTCTATTTTATACTTGACATTTCCTTTTCGCTTTTAAATTAAGTCAGCTCAAGAATACGATTTTTACTCCTTTTTTAAATAATAATTTTTAGATTGCGATATTGTGATAATCTTTGATTATTGTTTATAGTAGATTTTTAACTTTTAGTACACTTAAGAGGGCAACAAATTTATTAGTTGATAAACTATTACGTGTCACCCTCGATAAATAAAGTTCTGATTTGATTTGATTTGATTTGATTTGAAACCACAAAAAGTTGGAATGTTCGAATCAACTTTGGCTATAGTAAACTTTTCATGAGTACATTCAACCTTGTCAAAAGCTGGAGTGATTATTCAGGTTCATAAGTGAATAAAGAAGTCAAGAAGAGAGAAATTTCAAAAGTGGCGTTTCATTTTGCCGTTTTCTTTCCCTGCAACACTGAAATTAATCCAACACAAAATAGACAAAAAATTATCCTTGTCGCCGCATGTACTCATGTTCTCCGTTCAGCCATAAACGGCTAAACATTTAGTGCAAAAGTCTCCCATTTGCCGCAGGCATTTACCGTGAACGTATTACTTAAATACCCCTCTAATAACATGAGGTTTTTTCTGAACTTCACGGTAGCATTTCGCTTGTTTCAGACTTATTAAGGTAACTTGCAAGCGCTGCTCTGAAATATTTAAATCTTTGCCAAACAATATTTCCCCTTTCTAGTTAAACGCGTAAATATTTAATCAAAATTAGGGCACACAATTCCAGACAAGTCGTACTCACCAAGTCAATGTCGGAATAACAGTCTGAAGACGAGCTTGTATTCCTTACATGAAGTGAACTTTACTGTCAGGTTTGTTATACGATGTTTGCTTTGGAAAGTAAAACTGGATATCTGCCAATACGTCATAAAATCAGACGTTGCAAGAGGAAATTAGAAAATGAAAGTTTCAATTTCGTCATTTCAGATTTTACATTTTCCAAAAAACGAAAATTTTGAAATGCTTTGTTTTACCTATCTAAAAGCAATGACGAAGACTACCCCGAGGACAATGCCTAGTAAAAAAATGAATTTATATTTTACTTTAAAATTTCGCAGTTGCTTACGTCTGTTCAGTGCATCTATTGCTTAAGTTAAGGTGTAACACCAGCGTTTAATTTCAAATAAAAATGTAAAATTTGCTACGTCATCGGATTCGAAATTATCCGGATTCACCGTCCACACGTTATCGGATTCGTTGCAGATTTATTTTTTTCCACTCTGGAGAGCGAATTCGCCGCCGAATTCGCCGGATGCGTGTGGACGGAAGCCGCATCCGGAAAGAAAAAGTTGCGGATTCAAAAATATCCGGATACCTGTGGCGGGGCCTTAGTCATTTCAAGTTGTTGTTTTGCAGAGGATGGCAAAGAAATGTACAAATAAACTCTTGGTCTTCGGCCATCGTAGGTTGATTAAACATATAAAACAAACAACGGTGACTCAGTGGGACTACCAAAATGTCAAAATGGGACCATTTTGACATTTTGGCCTCCGGCAAGACTGACTACCATTGTAAGGTTAAAGAGACCTTATTTATTCAGGGGCTGCAGCCAGGATTGAATGCCAATCCAGGAGCCATAATCGGGGACGGAGACCGTAAGCGCGCGCCATTTCTAGTATTGGGGTTGTCCCCATGATATGGGACAATAATTCTATTTTTAGAACAAATTGCGCCATCGCCTGCGGCACACGCGCGTACATGCTGCGAGGAGTTTTGCGGATGTCGCGCGGGAGAAATGGCGTCCGAAATTCCAGAAATTTTTCATGTTTTTGGCCCACAACTCAACGCGTTTACGTCTGTTGGGATTTTGCTTAAGTATTTTCGTCGTAAGCCGCTCCAGTTTGAGTGAAGTAAGACAGTGTAGAATTTAGGTATGTTTCGCTGACCAAGTTGTGTTTCGACAGATGCTTCTTTTGCATGAGCTGTACATTACTCCACTTTAAATTTCACATATGTTGAAGATTAACAGCTTTTCCATTACACAGCAAAAAAACTAGCTGAATATATTTAGACATAGCAGAGCTTCAGGACTTCATAGTTTCCTAGCTCCTCTCGCCACACGCTTGCGAGGAATTTGTCAGTCTATCGCGACCGAAAAGTAAAACAAAATAATTGCTAGTTTGAGTTTCGCTTGAACTGTAAGCAACGCTTGATGTTTCATTAAGGCCCAATAACTTTACGTTCGTAGATACTGCTCAGTTTTATTCGTGTAAAAATCCAGTAAATTCTCTGTTGTCGATGAATGAGAACGCCCGCCGATGCGTGTTTTGTACAGGCAGTAAACATAACAAATTGTACTTCCGCCGCACTTTCGTGTGAAAGCGTACATCGAACTCAAACAACAACTCTATAGTTTTTAAAGATGTTTAAGATTGATAAATGTTTGAGAACATATTAAAAGCTAAGCTGAAAATATGTGAATAAAGCAGAAATAATCAGCAAAGTTACGATGACGCTTTCTTTAATCAACTTGGAATAACGATTTCGATTTTGTTAATCGAGTTATCACAACTCCTTGTCTATTTTTATTTTCGCAGTGTAAAACTTCGCTATGCTTATGTTGAAGAAACACACATGATATTGGTAGCCTTTTTTGCGTTCGTGAAATTTGTTACAGCATTTCAGCACAAAAGATAACGAAAGAAATCTTTGTCGAGATCTGTTGACAATTAAAAACACCGACTCGGACTTGAAAGTGCACGAGCTCCACTATGCAAATGACCTAATGTACGGGTCAGACTTTCCTTTCAAAAACTTTTGCAAACTCACCAAACAAGCAGAAACAATAAGAAACCATCAAAACAGGTTTTGGTTATGATTAACCATTGTCTAAGAAACTCATAAATTAACTCGATACCAGAGTAGAGAGTTTTCTTGCTATATTCTTAAGTCAGAACAAACGCAAAAACAAACGCGTAAGCTTACAACTAGCGTGAGCAGATCTTATTATTCATTTCCAGCGCGAGATTGAAGTCTTGATTTCGACCCTGAAAAACCCACCTTTTCCGTTAGCTCAGAGCATAAAACTACATATAAGCGCCCTGGTTCGTATTCCCTGCCTTATTCCCTGCCATCGCTGTGAAAAATACGCGAGAGAATCTCTCGACTCTCACCATTTGATCACGCAACGTGACAACATCCACGCGAGAGCCCCCGACATGTGCGTGAATCCGCGCGGATATATGACGTCAGGATGGCGCAATTTGTTCTAAAAATAGAAAAATTGTCCCATATCATAGGTGCGCGCGAATCCCGAGACTTACGGTCTCCGTCCCCGATTATGGCTCCTGGCCAATCTCAGCATTGAAAAGCTTTTACTTTATTAGTAAAACTTTTCCATTGTTCACTTTACAGACAGTTTCCGTTTGAAACGCCTTAAATTTCTACTGCAGAAGTTTTTCTGTCTAGGTTCCAGACCCCAACTGATACAGTATAAATAGCTTTCCAAAAATTTTAACGGTTATACTTTTGAAAATGTATCCATACGAAAAGTCATGTTCCTAAAATGCCTGTTTTTAAAACGTTTATCACCGCCGTTTGTTTTATATTTTGAAATGTACAAAGTTTATATCGCACGTGCACAGCCATTGTTCTGCTCATTAAACCTTTTGTTTGGTGGCGTTCCCGTTGCTGTTGTCATGGTTTTCTTAAGGTCCCTAATGTAAAACTTTCTGTATATTTTCTTTTATATCTATTAAAACAGTCGTAGTTGCTGCCATTGCTATTATCTATTTATGTTCTACACCGCACACAAAGTTTAATTCATACTAGAGATGACAGAAGCATCTGCCGCAGCATCATTGTTATTGAGAGTGTTGTGTTTTTCTTTAAATGTTTATTATATCGTTGCTATTATCCAGAGCAAATGCTTTCTCACAACTGGCTTTGAAAAGAAATGTATGCAAAGCTATAGGGAGAATTTATATTATGAGCACTAGACTGTCAAGCGCCTAATAAATACTGTTTTTATTACTACTGACAGATTGAAAACTTCAATATAGCTGCAGCAGGAAAAGGTACCTCTATCCCTTTTTATTTTTTAAGCCCGACTCGCATATACATTAGTGGTTTCCATATGTCATAGGACCACATCAAATTTGGAAATAATTGCAGCTGGCCGAGTCCAATTTGGCAGTCAGCAGAATTTTTTTTTTTTTTTTTTTTTTTTTTTTTGAGATAAGCCTTAAACGCTTTGTATTTTTGTGCCCTCGCGGAGCAAAGTTTCCTTCGAGGTACAACGGCCTTCAAATCTAGTTGACCCGAGATCGGTTCCGGAACCCACCGACTTCTTTTTCCTTTCTGATTTTTCTTTTTACAAGGAAGAGTGGCTCCATTTAGAATGAGTCAATCCGTCAAAGCGATGCAGACCATTTGTTGTTATCAACGAGGCTTCCATGTTCTTATACTCCATGTAGTGGTCACAAAACGTTCGTCAAGATAGAGATACAATGGAAGTGAAAATAAGGAAGGATTCAATTGTTTTTCTCAGTTTAAGACTGCTGTTATACCAATTATAACCGGAGGTCATTATAAGATAGCTTGTATAGCTGGAATAACCCGAAAGCCACATATGTCCCCAGTACACACATATCTTTAGCTGTTGTTGTTGTTATTGTTGTTGTTGTTGATCTGGCCTTGGAAGCAAGCAATGGATCTCAAAATAGCCTTGTACTCTCGTCTGAATTGCTTGTTCGTAACGCCATATATCAAAGGGTTGATGGTACTACTCAAATAAGCCAAGAACGCATATGTAAGGTACGCCTGTCGCGGCAAAGTGTGTTCCCCGCGCGCGGCGTCAATGTTATCCATGACAGAGATAGGAAGCCAACAACATGTGAAGCCGACCATAACTGCGGCTAAAGTCTTGGTCACTTTTGCTTCTTCCACGTTCGCTCTCAGTTGCTGAAGGTTGTTTTGCTGTGAGAAAACCTGATTTGATCTAGATACTGTGCGGAATACTTTGGCGTAGCAGATTGTGATTATAGTTAAGGGTGCTGCGAGGTAAACGCTCTCAATAAAAACAGTATAAGCAATATTGCTTTTAAATGTGTACAAACACATCGCTTTACCCGGCTGGAATTCAAATCTCCCGTTCTTGATGTAAATTGGAGGCAATGATCCAACGAAAGCCGCGCACCAAACAACAGCAATGTACAGCAAAGCTCTTTGTTTCTTGAACAACACAATGTACTTCTCTGGTTTCACAACACAGTAATATCGGCTAACTGCAATTAATTCCATGGTGCCCATGGAGACCATTCCAAATGTCAATGCTCCGAAACCGTGGAAACGACAAAAACTCTCACCAAACATCCAGCGGCCGTGAAACAAAGTTACAACTGAAAACGGCATACAGAAGGTGGACATCAGAATATCGCTTACACCAAGTGCTATCACAAACATGTTGGGAAGCGTACGAAGTCTCTGGTTTCTGTACACGGCGTAACAAGTTAGAAGATTGCCAAAGAAGGCCACAATATTAATAACACCAAACAAAACTGTTTCAGTCCACTCTAGAGACTTAGTTCTCGTGGCAAGCTGCACAGAAAGCGATTGCTTCATGACTTTTAACGTTCACGGTCAGCGAAGATATTCCTGCTTTTTGGGGCAATAAACGTTAGAAACTATTTAGTTGTTGTTACACTGTAAGTCGTTGTCAACTGAGAGAGCAGCTGTTACCTGGTGTCGTTTGTAAGCGATTACGCACTTGATAGGATTGACATCAGTTTATGCGTCTGTCTTGTTATTTATCATGAATTTCGTCCTAACATTGTCAAAGTAGCTGTGGATCCACAAGGCGATAGCCGAGTGGATCTACAGACTACTGTGACAATGTTATGACAAAATTCATTGTCAATAACAGGACACACCCAAGCAAAACTGAGTTCAATTTGTCTTTCACTATAAAAAAACAAGCGCATCACATCGTATAAATTATAAATTCATGAGTCTGTCTGTTTATTGACAATGAAAATTATATTAGCCAATGGGTGCGCGAGAATTTCTGCAGTTATTGTAAAACTGCTTGTCAGCAGCACCTGCCTTTTCTTATTTTTAAGCTTCTATTCGTCACTGGCCATAATTTATTAAAAGCCATTGGTTAGATGTCCACAGTTAGTTTAGGAAACTTTCACTCATCTGGGAAGTTTAATTTGACATCTTATCTAGTTCCTCGCATTATTAAATGGAGAATTAAGGTAGCCCCGAGGAAAACATTGACTAAAAATGAATTACCCACGAAAGACGCGATAGCCTTTAAGTCTTAAGTTTTAGTTCCTTTGTCTAAACTATCACGAAACTGAGTATAGAACACGGCGTTGAATTAGAAAAGAAATTTTAAATATTAGCCTTCGTGGTTCACGTTCTCAAGACAACGCAAAATTCGGTTATTTCACGACGTTAGAGAGCTTAAGCAATGACGACGGCGACGGTGACCCTGAGGACAACGCTTAGTAAAAAATGAATTTGTATTTGACCTGCGAATTTCGCAGTTGCCTAGATCTGGTCAGTCCGTCCGTTGGTTTCACAACTTGCTCAAGCTAAATATGTAACGCCAGGGTTCAATATTCCAAATTAAAAATACAAAAAATTATCCTCCGTCGTTCGCGTCTTCTAAAATACGTAGAACTTAGTCATTTCACGTTGTTGTTGTTGTGCAGAGGACAGCAAAGAAATGCACAAGACTTATAACGCACATGCACAGAGATGGTGCCGTTTGTTTAGGCACCGGCCACACTACGCCGGCGAAATTTGAAAACGCAGCCTTATTCAGGTCTACCATCCACCTAATCCGTCACGAAAATGCTCTACAAACCGGAGAAAATTTAAAACGCTGGCTTTTCGTTTTCCGTGTGGACGAAAAACATTTTGAAAACGGGGCTTTTCAAAACAATGACCTTACGAAAATTATGCAATTTCCCTGTCCCAGTTTTTAGCTAATTATATAGCTGCATCAAAATCCAATATTGCCAACAGATCTATTTTTTATTAATTTTTGCCAACTGTCCAAATTTGAAATAAATTGGATAGTTTTTGCTCGAACGTTTAGTTTAGCTTTGAAAAAACTGTCCAATTTGAGAAAAATCTGGATACTTTCCATCAACCAATCAAATGTCAAGATAAATAAAAGAACCGAGAATTGGCCAATCAGGTTGTAGCTATTATCACTGCCATCAAACGTCAGCGGGTGAGTTTTATTATGTTTTGATAATGGCGGAATTTCCCGACTTTTCTCTTCACCTTTTTGACGTCTCAAACTTTCAAATGGAGTCTTCAGCTAGGTTTCCAGAGATAGAGGCTACTGATTTACTCGAGATGAGGGAGAATAATCAGAACAAGAACACTCAAAGAAGCACAAACACCTGAATTAAAGTGCTTGACCTGTAGCGTGCTGAGCGAAGCGAAGTGAGAAAGCTTGACGAGATTCCGGAAGACAAGCTTGACGACATTCTTTGCCGATTTTATGCAGAGATAACAAAGCAAAACGGGGATGAATACGAGCCAGATAGCCTTGCTGTTATGCAAGGTTCCTTAGACCGCCATCTAAAGAACAACGGCAAGAGTTACAGCATACTACGAGACCGCAGGTTTGCCAAGTCAAGACAGCAACTAAATGCTAAAGCCAAGCAGCTTCGAGAGAAGGGCTACGGAAAAAAGAAAACTACTGCTGATGCTCTGAATAAGGATGACGGAGAGTTTCTGTGGCAGTCTGGCGAAATTGGAAAGCACTCTGCACGAGCGTTAATCAACGTGAATTTCAAGAATGTAACAGAGCACTTCGGGCTGCGTGGACGACAGGAACATTACTCAATGCAAATCGAGGATTTGCAACTAATTACCAGCCCAGACAACTCAGTCAAGTACGTAAAATTCAAAGAGGGTCCTACCAAGACAAGACAAGGTGGCTTAAAGGTGAAGCACAGGGCTGTTCATCCGAAAATGTTCGCAACGGGCGACGAAAGATGTCCAGTCATGTTGTTTGAGGAGTTAATTCAAAGGTGAGACCATGTTGTTGTCAAATAAAATAAGCTAGCAGATGGACAATTTCACTTGGGAGAAATCCCTACATAGCGAAAGAGTAAACATATTCCCGCGAAGCAAAACTGTGATGAAATGGGAAAGAAAATATATCTTTGTATATACCTCGTCACATCTCTGAGATTTGGAAAACTCCCTACATGGATCAACACTAATAAACTCCCAATATTTTTCTTGTGCTGGACTATTTTATCTTTTCTTTTCGGACTTTTCGTAATGAAAAGTTGTTCGATTGATTAGCCTTAAAGCTAACAAACTTCTGACAAAGTACCTGTCAGATATATAAATAATTGTCTCAATACTTATTTCTGTATAGACTTATTTTAGAAATGTTTGAAATACCAGTGTACATTGTACCATGAAGTATTTATAATTCAATCACAGACGACCTCCTGAAATTAGAAACAAAGGTCCATTGTATCTTACTACCATTTCCAAACCAAAGGGGTCAGTGTGGTTCAGTCGGCAACGCATGGGGAAGCACAAGATAGGGGAAATAATGAAGTCGATGGCCAAGAAGTCTGGTTTGTCAGCTTCTACTGGAAAAAAGTTCACCAACCACTCAAGCCTGAAGACTTGTGTGCAGAAGCTCAAAAGTGCGGGAGTCCCACGAGACCAGATTATCAATGTAACAGGCCACCGCAATGTTATGAGCCTCGCCTCGTATGAGGGGTACGACGAGAACCAATGCAGACAGCTCTCATTCATTACAAGCGGGAACAATCCTAAAAATGATGAGTCCAAAAGCAACCCCTCCCCCATTCAGCCTCATAATAATAGTGTGGTGAATAACACATTCACTGGGACAGTGAATTTCTTTGGTGGATTTGGGTCCCCAGGTATGCCTGGACCCTCTACCCTGTCCCCCCAGATGTCACCAAATTCCAGGAAGCCCTGGAAAAGGCTGGAAGTATTGGCAGATTCTGATGAAGATTAATCTTGATATGAATTTCAGTGAAAGCACTTACTTCATTACATGGATTAATTAAAGTACCTGTCTAAATTTTATTTGAGGCACCTATTTTATATTCAGGTTCTTACAATCGCCTTGTATCAAACTTTTCCATTGTGATCGTATTTAATCTTGTCGGTTGTTATTTATTGTGAAATTGCTGCAGTCAATACCCACATAGGTTCATCTGTTTTTGGATGCCATATAATTAATAGGTAATAGGACTGCATGCTTGTCCAATTTGGAAATAATTGGATTCAAAAAATTCCTCGGACTGCCAAACTGAGCTCGGCCTTCGGCTTCGTCCAATTTTGGCAGTCCTCGGAATTTTTCTCATCCAATTATTTCCAGATTGGACGGCATCTAGTCCTATTACATATAAAAACACAAATCCAAAATGACCGGTGATTGTTGGTAATTTTTAAATTTCTCCGGGGTAGTGTGGATGGGCCCTTAGCGACGTTACTGTTGTGGTTTCCTTTATGTAAAACCTTCTGTTTAATTTTTGCATATCTGTTGAATTTTTCTCAATTACTGCCATTGACGGTTAGTGTAATACTTTGCTATTTATATTCTACCGCGCACTATGTTCAATTCATTAAACTTAAGTGTTGACTTTTTCTTTAAATGTGTATCATCATTGTTGTTATCCAGACCAAATGTAAGATATGCAGTGTAAATAGAATTCTAAGGAAAATTTGTCACAACTGACCTTTAAAAGAAATATATGGAAAGCTGTAGGGAGAATTTATATTATAAGCACTAGACTGCGAGGAGCCTAATACATACTGCTTTTATTACTATTCCCTTGAAACTTTAATATAGCTGCGGCAGGAAAAGGTACCTCTATCTCTTTTTTTATTTTTTAAGCGCGACTCGCATGTACATTAATTAGTGGTTTGCATATGTCATAGGACAACATCAAATCTGGAAATAATTGCAGCAGGCAGAGTCCAATTTGGCAATCAACAGATTTTTTGAGATAAGGCTGAAACGCCTTGCTTTCTTTTGCCCTCTCGGAACAAAGTTTCTTACGTGGTACAACGGCCTTCAAATCTAGTGGACCCGAGATCGGTTCCTGAACACGCCGACTCCTTTTTTCTTAATTCCTCTTTAAAGGTTAAGTGGATAAATTTAGAGTGCCTAAATCCATCACAGCAATGCAGTCCATTTGGTGTTTTCAACAAGGCTTTCATGTAGTTAGTCGTGATCGTCGTGATTGAGATTCAAAGGATGTGAAAATAAGGAGGGATTCAATCCACCAAAGGAAAAAAGATGGCGGCTGTACATTTTATCACGATGCCTTGCGAACCTAACACAGCCTAGCAGGCACAAAGAAAGCCAATTTTTTACAATATTTGTTCCTGTACTAAGAACAGTGAGAAGCCCAGGTTTGAAGGTTTTATAACGTTTCTGTACGTTTTTTAAAACGTTGTTAAGGTTTTCGGGCGCTAAGAACTGTGGGTAAATGTACCAGTCGCCATCTTTTTTCCTACGGAGGATTGATTTTCACAGTTTAAGACTGCTGTTGTAACAATTATAACCCGAGGCCATTATAAGATAACTTGTATACTACAGATATATCTTTAGCTGTTGTTGTTGTTATTGTTGTTGTTGATGTTGTTGTTGTTATTGTTGTTGCTGTTGTTCTGGCTTCGGGAGCAAACAATCATTCTCAAAATAACCTTGTACTCTCGTCTGAACTGCCTATTCGTTGCGCCATATATGAAGGGGTTGATGGTACTACTCAAATAAATCAAGAACGCGTATGTAAGGTACACCTGTCGCTGCAAAGTGTGTTCCCCGCGCGCGGCGTCAATGTTATCCATGACAGAGATAGGAAGCCAACAACATGTGAAGCCGACCATTACTGCTGCCAAAGTCGTGGTCACTTTTGCTTCTTCCACGTTCGCTCTGAGTTGCTGAAAGTTATTTTGCTGCGAGAAAACTTGATTTGATCTAGATACTGCGCGGAATACTTTCGCGTAGCAGATTGTGATTATAGTTAAGGGTGCTGCGACGGCAACGCACTCAATAAAGACAGTATATGCAATATTGCTTTCAAATGTGTACAAACACATCGCTTTACCGGGCTGGAATTCAAATCTCCCGTTCTTGATGTAAATTGGAGGCAATGATCCAACAAGAGCCGCGCACCAAACAACAGCAATGTACAGCAAACTTCTCTGTTTTTTGAACAACACCGCGTACTTTTCTGGTTTGACAACGCAGAAATATCGACTAACTGCAATTAATCCCATAGTCTGAAGAGAAGCCAGTCCAAATGTCAATGCTGCAAAACCGTCGAAACGACAAAAACTGTCACCAAACATCCAGCGGCCGTGAAACAAAGTTACAACTGAAAACGGCATACAGAAGGTGGACATCAGAATATCGCTTACACCAAGTGCTATCACAAACATGTTGGGAAGCGTACGAAGTCTCTGGTTTCTGTACACGGCGTAACAAGTTAGAAGATTGCCAAAGAAGGCCACAATATTAATAACACCAAACAAAACTGTTTCAGTCCACTCTAGAGACTTAGTTCTCGTGGCAAGCTCGACAGAAAGCGATTGCTTCATGACTTTTAACGTTCACGGTCAGCGAAGATATTCCTGCTTTTTGGGGCAATAAACGTTAGAAGCTATTTAGTTGTTGTTACACTGTAAGTCGTTGTCAACTGAGAGAGCAGCTGTTACCTGGTGTCGTTTGTAAGCGATTACGCACATGATAGGATTGACATCAGTTTATGCGTCTGTCTTGTTATTAATCATGAATTTCGTCGTAACATTGTCAAAGTAGCTTTGGATCCACAAGGCGATAGCCGAGTGGATCTACAGTTTACTGTGACAATGTTATGACAAAATTCATTGTCAGTAACAGGACACACCCAAGCAAAACTGAGTTCAATTTGTCTTTAACTATTAAAAAACAAGCGCATCGCATCGTATAAATTATAAATTCATGAGTCTGTCTGCTTATTGACAATGAAAATTATATTAGCCAATGGGTGCGCGAGAATTTCTGCAGTTATTGTAAAACTGCTTGTCAGCAGCACCTGCCTTTTCTTATTTTTAAGCTTCTATTCGTCACTGGCCATAATTTATTAAAAGCCATTGGTTAGATGTCCACAGTTAGTTTAGGAAACTTTCACTCATCTGGGAAGTTTAATTTGACATCTTATCTAGTTCCTCGCATTATTAAATGGAGAATTAAAGTAGCCCCGAGGAAAACATTGACTAAAAATGAATTACCCACGAAAGACGCGATAGCCTTTAAGTCTTAAGTTTTAGTTCCTTTGTCTAAACTATCACGAAACTGAGTATAGAACACGGCGTTGAATTAGAAAAGAAATTTTAAATATTAGCCTTCGTGGTTCACGTTCTCAAGACAACGCAAAATTCGGTTATTTCACGACGTTAGAGAGCTTAAGCAATGACGACGGCGACGGTGACCCTGAGGACAACGCTTAGTAAAAAATGAATTTGTATTTGACCTGCGAATTTCGCAGTTGCCTAGATCTGGTCAGTCCGTCCGTTGGTTTCACAACTTGCTCAAGCTAAATATGTAACGCCAGGGTTCAATATTCCAAATTAAAAATACAAAAAATTATCCTCCGTCGTTCGCGTCTTCTAAAATACGTAGAACTTAGTCATTTCACGTTGTTGTTGTTGTGCAGAGGACAGCAAAGAAATGCACAAGACCTATAACGCACATGCACAGAGATGGTGCCGTTTGTTTAGGCACCGGCCACACTACGCCGGCGAAATTTGAAAACGCAGCCTTATTCAGGCCTACCATCCACCTAATCCGTCACGAAAATGCTCTACAAACCGGAGAAAATTTAAAACGTTGGCTTTTCGTTTTCCGTGTGGACGAAAAACATTTTGAAAACGGGGCTTTTTCAAAACAATGACTTTACGATAATTATGCAATTTCCCTGTCCCAGTTTTTAGCTAATTATATAGCTGCATCAAAATCCAATATTGCCAACAGATCTATTTTTTATTAATTTTTGCCAACTGTCCAAATTTGAAATAAATTGGATAGTTTTTGCTCGAACGTTTAGTTTAGCTTTGAACAAACTGTCCAATTTGAGAAAAATCTGGATACTTTCCATCAACCAATCAAATGTCAAGATAAATAAAAGAACCGAGAATTGGCCAATCAGGTTGCAGCTATTATCACTGCCATCAAACATCAGCGAGTGAGTTTTATTATGTTTTAATAATGGCGAAATTTCCCGACTTTTCTCTTCACCTTTTTGACGTCTCAAACTTTCAAATGGAGTCTTCAGCTAGGTTTCCAGAGATAGAGGCTACTGATTTACTCGAGATGAGGGAGAATAATCAGAACAAGAACACTCAAAGAAGCACAAACACCTGAATTAAAGTGCTTGACCTGTAGCGTGCTGAGCGAAGCGAAGTGAGATAGCTTGAGGAGATTCCCGAGGACGAGCTTGACGACATTCTTTGCCGATTTTATGCAGACATAACAAAGCAAAACGGAGATGAATACGAACCAGATAGCCTTGCTGTTGTGCAAGGTTCCTTAGACCGCCATCTAAAGAACAACGGCAAGAGTTACAGCATACTACGAGACCGCAGGTTTGCCAAGTCAAGACAGCAACTAAATGCTAAAGCCAAGCAGCTTCGAGAGAAGGGCTACGGAAAAAAGAAAACTACTGCTGATGCTCTGAATAAGGATGACGGAGAGTTTCTGTGGCAGTCTGGCGAAATTGGAAAGCACTCTGCACGAGCGTTAATCAACGTGAATTTCAAGAATGTAACAGAGCACTTCGGGCTGCGTGGACGACAGGAACATTACTCAATGCAAATCGAGGATTTGCAACTAATTACCAGCCCAGACAACTCAGTCAAGTACGTAAAATTCAAAGAGGGTCCTACCAAGACAAGACAAGGTGGCTTAAAGGTGAAGCACAGGGCTGTTCATCCGAAAATGTTCGCAACGGGCGACGAAAGATGTCCAGTCATGTTGTTTGAGGAGTTAATTCAAAGGTGAGACCATGTTGTTGTCAAATAAAATAAGCTAGCAGATGGACAATTTCACTTGGGAGAAATCCCTACATAACGAAAGAGTAAACATATTCCCGCGAAGCAAAACTGTGATGAAATGGGAAAGAAAATATATCTTTGTGTATACCTTGTCACATCTCTGGATTTGGAAAACTCCCTACATGGATCAACACTAATAAACTCCCAATATTTTTCTTGTGCTGGACTATTTTATCTTTTCTTTTCGGACTTTTCGTGATGAAAAGTTGTTCGATTGATTAGCCTTAAAGCTAACAAACTTCTGACAAAGTACCTGTCAGATATATAAATAATTGTCTCAATACTTATTTCTGTATAGACTTATTTTAGAAATGTTTGAAATACCAGTGTACATTGTACCATGAAGTATTTATAATTCAATCACAGACGACCTCCTGAAATTAGAAACAAAGGTCCATTGTATCTTACTACCATTTCCAAACTAAAGGGGCCAGTGTGGTTCAGTCGGCAACGCATGGGGAAGCACAAGATAGGGGAAATAATGAAGTCGATGGCAAAGAAGTCTGGTTTGTCAGTTTCTACTGGAAAAAAGTTCACCAACCACTCAAGCCGGAAGACTTGTGTGCAGAAGCTCAAAAGTGCGGGAGTCCCACGAGACCAGATTATCAATGTAACAGGCCACCGCAATGTTATGAGCCGCACCTCGTATGAGGGGGACGACGAGAACCAATGCAGACAGCTCTCATTCATTATAAGCGGGAACAATCCTGAGTCCAAAAGCAACCCCTCCCCCATTCAGCCTCATAATAATAGTGTGGTGAATAACACATTCACTGGGACAGTGAATTTCTTTGGTGGATTTGGGTCCCCAGGTATGCCTGGACCCTCTACCCTGTCCCCCCAGATGTCACCAAATTCCAGGAAGCCCTGGAAAAGGCTGGAAGTATTGGCAGATTCTGATGAAGATTAATCTTGATATGAATTTCAGTGAAAGCACTTACTTCATTACATGGATTAATTAAAGTACCTGTCTAAATTTTATTTGAGGCACCTATTTTATATTCAGGTTCTTACAATCGCCTTGTATCAAACTTTTCCATTGTGATCGTATTTAATATTGTCGGTTGTTATTTATTGTGAAATTGCTGCAGTCAATACCCACATATAAGAATCTTGTGGAATAAGCACCGCAAATTTGCTGTTATATGTCACAAAATCCATTCAAAATAACAACAGATAACAAATGCTAGATATTTCTGTTAAGGGGATTAAATACACTTAAAGTATGTTGGTTCTTGCACTTTTTCAAACTTTTGTAATGTGAGTTTAATCAGTAGATTTTGTACCCAATGGTACGTGTTGAAAACTTTTATATCTGACATTCTTGATCCCAATGGATCACTTTCTTTATCACAAAGATTTATTAATTAAATAAGCGTAATATGTGGCAAAAAAACATTTTTGCATTTTCCTGTTTTCTCCAATATTTGAAGGTTCACACAGGATGCTGCATGTCTACGATTGATTTGAGTGTGATTTGCAATAAACACATCAGATATTCAAAGAAATGTGTATTTTCAAATTTCACTGCACCTTAGAGGGTCAAATATTTGCCATGTTCATCTATTTTTGGATACCATATAATTAATAGGTAATAGGACTCCATGCTTGCCCAATTTGGAAATAATTGGATTCAGAAAATTCCTCGGACTGCCAAAATTGGACGAGGCCGAAGGCCTCGTCCAATTTGGCAGTCCTCCGAATTTTTCGCATCCAATTATTTCCAGATTGGACGGCATGTAGTCCTATTACATTTACAAACACAAATCCAAAATGACCGGTGATTGTTGGTAATTTTTAAATTTCTCCGGGGTAGTGTGGACGTTACCGTTGTGGTTTTCTTTATGTAAAACCTTCTGTTTAATTTTTGCATATCTGTTGAATTTTTCTCAATTACTGCCATTGACGGTTAGTGTAATACTTTGCTATTTATATTCTACCGCGCACTATGTTCAATTCATACTGAAGATGGCAGAAGTATAAGTATTTGCCGAAACTTCTTTGTTAAACTTAAGTGTTGACTTTTTCTTTAAATGTGTATCATCATTGTTATTATCCAGACCAAATGTAAGATATGCAGTGTAAATAGAATTCTAAGGAAAATTTATCACAACTGACTTTTAAAAGAAATATATGGAAAGCTGTAGGGAGAATTTATATTATAAGCACTAGACTGCGAGGAGCCTAATACATACTGCTTTTATTACTACTCCCTTGAAACTTTAATATAGCTGCGGCAGGAGAAGGTACCTCTATCCCTTTTTATTTTTTAAGCCCGACTCGCATGTACATTAATTAGTGGTTTGCATATGTCATAGGACAACATCAAATCTGGAAATAATTGCAGCAGGCCGAGTCCAATTTGGCAATCAACAGATTTATTGAGATAAGGCTGAAACACCTTGTTTTCTTTTGCCCTCTCGGAACAAAGTTTCTTACGTGGTACAACGCCCTTCAAATCTAGTGGACCCGAGATCGGTTCCTGAACACGCCGACTCCTTTTTTCTTAATTCCTCTTTAAAGGTTAAGTGGATAAATTTAGAGTGCCTAAATCCATCACAGCAATGCAGTCCATTTGGTGTTATCAACGAGGCTTTCATGTACTTAGTCGTGATTGAGATTCAAAGGATATGAAAATAAGGAGGGATTCAATCCACCAAAGGAAAAAAGATGGCGGCTGTACATTTTATCACGATGCCTTGCGAACCTAACACAGCCTATAAGGCACAAAAAAAGCCAAATTTTTTACAATATTTGTTCCTGTATTAAGAACAGTGAGAAGCCCGGGTTTGAAGATTTTATAACGTTTCTGTACCTTTTTTAAAACGTTGTTAAGGTTTTCGGACGCTAAGAACTGTAAATGTACCAGTCGCCATCTTTTTTCCTATGGAGGATTGTTTTCACAGTTTAAGACTGCTGTTGTAACAATTGTAACCCGAGGTCATTATAACACAACTTGCACAATACAGATATGTCTTTAGCTGTTGTTGTTGTTATTGTTGTTGTTGTTGATGTTGTTGTTGTTGTTGTTGTTGCTGTTGTTCTGGCTTCGGGAGCAAACAATTATTCTTAAAATAACCTTGTACTCTCGTCTGAACTGCCTATTCATTGCACCATATATGAAGGGGTTCATGGTACTACTCAAATAAACCAAGAACGCGTATATAAGGTACACCTGTCGCTGCAAAGTGTGTTCCCCTCGCGCGGCGTCAATGTTATCCATGACAGAGATAGGAAGCCAACAACATGTGAAGCCGACCATTACTGCTGCCAAAGTCGTGGTCACTTTTGCTTCTTCCACGTTCGCTCTGAGTTGCTCAAGGTTATTTTGCTGCGAGAAAACTTGATTTGATCTAGATACTGTGCAGAATACTTTGGCGTAGCAGATTGTTATTATAGTTAAGGGAGCTACGACGTAAACGCACTCAATAAAGACAGTATATGCAATATTACTTTCAAATGTGTACGAGCACATCGCTTTGCCCGGCTGGAATTCAAATCTCCCGTTCTTGATGAAAATTGGAGGCAATGATCCAACAAGAGCCGCGCACCAAACAACAGCAATGTACAACAAAGCTCTTTGTTTTTTGAACAACACAGTATACTTTTCTGGTTTCACAACACAGTAATATCGACTAACTGCTATTAATCCCATAGTCTGAAGAGAAGTCATTCCAAATGTCAATGTTGCAAAACCGTCGAAACGACAAAAACTGTCACCAAACATCCAGCGGCCGTGAAACAAAGTTACAACTGTAAAAGGCATACAGAGGGTGGACATCAGAATATCGCTTACACCAAGCGCTATCACAAACATGTTGGGAAGCGTACGAAGTCTCTGGTTTCTGTACACGGCGTAGCAAGTTAGAAGATTGCCGAATAGGGCCACAACATTAACGACAGCTAACAAAACTGTTTCAGTCCATTCTAGATTCGTAGTTCTCGTGGCGAGCTCGACAGAAAGCGATTCCTTCATGACTTTTAACGTTCACGGTCATGCAGCGAAGGTATTCGCGTTAATGCTTTCTAAAGCAAAAAAACGTCAGAAGCTATTTAGTTGTCGTAACACAGGAAGCCGTTATCATACAACCTAAGAAGCAGCCCTGACCTGCCGTCGTTTGTTCACGCACATGATCAGGACTATGACAGGATCAAAACAGTCACTTGTCAGCAGCACCTGCCTTGTCGTGTTTTAAAGCTTCTATTCGTTAATGGCCATTGTTTATCAAAAAGTCATTAAGTAGGTGTCCACAGTTAGTTTATCCGGAACTTTCGCTCAGTTGGGAACTTTAATTTGACATTTAATAAGCTCCTCGCATTATTAATATGGGAATTTAAGTAGATACAACGGCGACTCCGAAGAAAATGTCGACTAAAAAATGAATTGCCCACAAATGTCGGGATATCTCTAAAGTCTTAAGTTTTAGTTTCTTTGTCAGAACTATCACGAATCTGAGTATAGAACACGGCGTTAAATTAGAAAAGAAATTTTAAATATTAGCCGTCCTGGTTCACGTTCTCAAGAAAACGCAGAATTCGGTTATTTCACGACGTTATGGAGCTGAAGCAATGACGACGGCGACCTCGAGCACAACGCCTAGTAAAAATTGAATTTACATTTTACCGTCGAATTTCTAGATCAGTTCAGTGCGTTTGTTGGTCTTACAACTCGCTCAAGCTAAATATGTAACGCCAGGGTTCAATTCCAAATTAAAATACATAGAGGATATTACACGGTAGCGAGAAGATATGAATTTTATGTTCGAGTGGCAAGAACAACATAAAATCCATATCTTTCAAGATAACGTGTAATAATCTTTTTATTATATAGAGACTCTGATGACGGCGTTTTTGACGATTTTCCGATGATTTCCGACCAGTTTTCGAAGATTTCCGAAGATTACCGAAGACTTTCCAGGAAGACCCGAAGATGTTTCGATCATACACCAACGAATTTAAGTACAATTTAAGACAAACTTGATATCAATGAAATAATCGATCTCTTCACTAGTGAGGATATAAAAAATACGCCACTCCCGGATGTGGTTTCGCAAGAGCTTTACGAGTGATGTATTTTCCAGTAAAACACTCGTGTCTATATAATGAAAGAAATCATCCTCCGTAATCATGTCACGTTGTTGTTTTACAGAGGACAGCAAAGATATGTACGCATGACGCACGTGGACAGCCATTGTACCGTTTGTTTACGCCCCGTCCACAATACGCCGGAGAAATTGGAAAACGCAGCTTTATTCAGGCCTACCATCCACACTAATCCGTCACCAAAACACTCTACAAATCAAAGGAATTTGAAAACGCCGCCTTTTACGAACGGAAACCATTTTGACAACGGGGCTTTTTGAAAACGATGACCTTGCGATAATCACGTGATTTCCCTGCCCGAACAAGAATCCTAAATGACCGGTGAGTGTTGGCAGTTTTTAAATTTCTCCGGGGTAGTGTGGACGGAAAGCATTTGATGCGTTTATAGAGTGAAACCTCCATTTTCATATTCCTCCGGCGTAGTGTGGATGGCCCTTAGCGACGTTGCCGTTATGGTTTTCTTTATGTAAAAATTTCGGTTTAATTTTGTATATCTATTGAATTTTTCTTAATTACTGCCGTTGTCGGTTAGTGTAATATTTTGCTATTTGTATTCTACCGCACACTATGTTCAATTCATACTAAAGATGGCGGAAGCATTTGCCGAAACATTTTTGTTAAACTTAAGAGTGTTGAGTTTTTCTTTAAATGTACATCATCATTGCTATTATCCAGACCGAATGTGAGATATGCAGTGTAAATAGAATTCTAAAGTTAATTTATCACAACTGGCTTTTAAAAGAAACATATGGAAAGCTGTAGGGAGAATTTATATTATGAGCACTAGACTGCGAGGAACCTAATACATGCTGCTTTTATTATTACTGCCTTGAAACTTTAATATATAGCTGCGGCAGGAAAAGGTACCTCTATTGCGTTTTATTTTTTAAGCCCGACTCGCAAGTTCATTGATTAGTGGTTTGCATATGTCGTAGGACCACATCAAATTTGGAAATAACTGCAGCAGGTCGAGTCCAATTTGGCAGTCAAGAGACTTTTTGAGATAGGGATGAAATGCCTTGTATTGTTTTGCCCTCTCAGAGCAAAGTTTCGTGGTAAAATGGCCTTCAAATCTAGTGGACCCCAGATCGGTTCCTGAACCCGCCGACTCCTTTTTTCTTAATTTCTCTTTACAGGTCTTAAAGGTCAAATGAACCAAAATGTAGACATCTTTTCTTCAGCCATTTTATAGCGACGAAATGTTTTAAAAAAACATGTAGAAGGAAACTTATGCGGGAATTTTGTTTCTGAGCCGTGAAAAGGAGTAAAAAAGTTAAAAGTACGAAGACAGCCGATGGCTTCATGAAAACGTTTCCAAAATGACCGCGCCCTTCAATGGAAGGAATGGAAATAAGACTCTGCTTTGTGACGTCATTGTTGTCTTGAACATTGCTGCGTTTCTCCGTCAGTGAGTCTTTCGTGGGGAAGTTTTTGGATCTAAATACAAACCTTATTTTGCTTGGGGAATGACCGAGGAGTTCGCCCGCTTTCGGCGGGCATTTTTCGCTTGTTTTTGTCCAATTGCCGGCTTGTAACGTTCCATAGTGAAGTTAAAAATCGTCGGTACCGCGTCTTTATTAACTACAAGTTGACGACGCTTGAAAGAGGTTCACAACAAACTCCTTACTACAAGATTTTGTTCGAAGCTGTCTCCGGTAAAGTGTTTTACACAAACGCGCGAATACTTCAAGGGCATGGATAAAAAAAAAAGTGATTTTAGCATTCCAATATCTCCGCAATGCTTCGTCCAATTCGTCTGAAACCTCAGAATATGTTTATTTCATACTTAATGAACACATTGAGCTCAAATGAAAAAAAATATCTAAATTTTGGTTCATTTGACCTTCAGTTTAACGAGGTAAAGTGGCTAAATCTAGAACGAGTAAATCAATCACAGCAAGACAGTCCATTTGGTGTTATCAACGAGGCTTTCCTGTCCTTGTACTTCATAATGAGGGCACAAAACGTTAGTCGAGATTGAGATACAGAAGAAGTGAAGATAAGGAGGGATTCAATCCACCGTACGAAAAAAGATGGCGGCTGTACATTTTATCACGATGCCTTGCGAACTTAACACAGCCTATAAGGCACAAAGAAAGCCAAATTTTTACAGTATTTGTCCCTGTACTAAGAACAGTGAGAAGCCTGGGTTTGAAGATTTTATAACGTTTCTGTGCGTTTTTAAGAACGTTGTTAAGGTTTTCGTGCGTTAAGAACTATGGGTAAATGTACCAGTCGCCATCTTTTTTCCTATAGAGGATTGGTTTTCACAGTTTAAGACTGCTGTTGTAACAATTATAACCCGAGGTCAAAGTAAGATAACTTGTATAATGCGGACATATCTTTAGCTGTTGTTGTTGTTGTTGCTGTTATTGTTTTTATTTGTTTTGGCTTCGGAAGCAAATAATCATTCTCAAAATAGCCTTGTACTCTCATGATGGTCTGAACTGCCTATTCGTTGCTCCATATATGAAGGGGTTCATGGTACTACTCAAATAAGCCAAGAACGCGTATGTAAGGTACGCCTGTCGCGGCAAAGTCTGTTCCCCGCGCGCGGCGTCAATGTTATCCATGATAGAAATAGGAAACCAACAACATGTAAAACCGACCATTACTGCTGCCAAATTCTTGGTCACTTTTGCTTCTTCCACGTTCGCTCTGAGTTCCTGAAGGTTATTTTGCTGTGAGAAAACTTGATTTGATCTAGATACTGTGCGGAATACTTTCGCGTAGCAGATTGTGATTATAGTTAAGGGTGTTGCGACGTAAACGCACTCAATAAAAACAGTATATGCAATATTACTTTTAAATTTGAACAAGCACATCGCTTTGCCCGGCTGGAACTCGAATCTCCCGTTCTCGATCATGAACATCGGAGGCAATGATCCAACGAGAGCCGCGCACCAAACAACAGCAATGTACAGCAAACTTCTCTGTTTTTTGAACAACACCGCGTACTTTTCTGGTTTGACAACGCAGAAATATCGACTAACTGCAATTAATCCCATAGTCAGAAGAGAAGCCAGTGCAAACGTCAATACTGCAAAACCGTGAAAGCGATAAAAACTCTCCCCAAACATCCAGCGGCCGCGAAACAGAGTTGTAACTGAAAAAGGCGTACAGAAGGTGGACATCAGAATATCGCTTACATCAAGTGCTATCACAAACATGTTGGGAAGCGTACGAAGTCTCTGGTTTCTGTACACGGCGTAACAAGTTAGAACATTGCCGAAGAAAAAGCGATTCCTTCATGACTTTTAACGTTCACGGTCAACGAAGATATTCGCGTAATTGGTTTTTAGGGCAAAAAACGTTAGAAGGTATTTAGTTGTTGTAACACTGGAGGTCGTTGTCACTCAACTGAAAGAGCAGCTGTTACCTGCTGTCCTTTGTAAGTGATCACATACATGATGAGAACTATGATAGGATCACGGCACTTGATGGCAGCACCTGCCTTGTCTTATTTTGAAGCCTCTATTCGTCACTGGCCATAATTTATTTTAAAAAGTCATTAGCTGAGAAGTTTAATTTGATATATATCATTTAGCTCCTGGCATTATTAATATGGAATTAAGGTCATTAAAGTAACCACGACGGCGAATATCGATTAGAAAATGAATTACCCACAACTGATGGTCACGACATCTCTAAAGTTTTTTACTTTGTCTCTAAAGTTTAACTTTGTTTCTACGCTGTTTCTACGTGATCACATACATGATAAAAACCAGGATAGGGTCACTTCACTTGTCGGCAGCACCTGCCTTGTCTTATTTTTAAACTTCTATTCGTCACTGGCCATAATTTATTAAAAGTCATTGGTTAGGTGTTTACAATTAGTTTAGGAAACTTTGACTCAGCTGGGAACTAATTTGACATGTCATCTAGCTCCTCGCATTTTAAATATGGAATTAAAGTAACGCCGAGGAAAACATCGACTAAAAAATGTTGTCTTGAGAACTTGAACTACGACAGCTAATGTTTAAAATTTCTTTTTTAATTTAACGTTGTGTTCTATACTCAGTTTCTCGATAGTTTTGACAAAGAAACTAAAACTTAAGAAATATCGCGACATTCGTGGGTAATTGACACGGTGCAAGCGACTGTAAAACAGTGTAAACCATTTCTTGACAGAAAAATAAAAAACATTGAAGAAGAAAAAGAACAAAAAACTTGAGTCACCTTTAAGATTCCATGGTACCGCACGCTAGGCCAGCGGCTTATCACACTGTGCTAATTGTTCAACGGATTTGGAGAGATGAAGTTAAAGTATTAATTACATATCTATGTACTGAAGCGCTGGCTCAAGTGAGTTCCGAGTTTCGTAGCGTTGTCGAGCTTGTTCAAGTGGAGGTAACACGATTTACATTACTTTCATTACTATTTCTTCGAATGCACCCGAAAGGATACTTTACAAAAAGGTAAAAATGGTGACTTTTCTTCATCAATTCCCTGAGTGAGACCAGAATCCTTCATTTGTACCAGAGACAACGAGCATCCCCGACCTTTTAGCAGTCCCCTCGGGTTTCCAACATCCGCCGTCTACACTGTTTTACAGTCGCTTGTACCGTGTCAAGTTAGTTATTTTCGAGAGGTGGGAGGTGAAACACTTCTCCATTGTAAGGAAAATTCTTATGGTTCTTCCTTAACGATTTGATTTAGAAAATGTTTTCGTGGTTTTCCTTCACAAACCTACGTGATATTGTGGGTTCGAAAGTAAGCGATATAAACGAATGACTAAAAGCTCCAGACGATTTTTTAAACGCAATAAACGGAAAGACAAATGCTACCTTTCTGTAAACCACATCTTGACAGAAAAATAAAAAACATTGAAGAAGAAAAAGAACAAAAAACTTGAGTCACCTTTAGGATTCCATGGTACCGCACGCTAGGCCAGCGGCTTATCACACTGTGCTAATTGTTCAACGGATTTGGAGAGATGAAGTTAAAGTATTAATTACATATCTACGTACTGAAGCGCTGGCTCAAGTGAGTTCCGAGTTTCGTAGCGTTGTCGAGCTTGTTCAAGTGGAGGTAACACGATTTACTCACAAACTGACTTGTTTTGATGGCAGTGTTTCTCATTCGTGGATCTAGAAGTGGTATCATTTAACGGACTCAAGGAGTTGCGAGGTGACTTACAGCTCGACGTACTAATTTCAAACGACTGCGTTTGGACACAAACTGCGAATGGACTCGCATTATTTCATGGAAAGAGAGTTAACTTCAATCCTTATATTAGGGCTATATAAAGGACACTAAAATTTCAATGCACAATGAATATACAAACTACTTAAAAGCTGACTGAAATGGATTATCCTGTCTCCTTTTTCATGGATTGGCAGAAATCTATGCTATTTAAACTTGATTTATGAGCTGTGTATCCTAATATTGTTTTCCAACTTCAGCCTGTTGCATTTTCATTCTCAAATGTTTGTGTTATCATACTGAACTTTGTAGTATATACCCTGCTGCTGTAACAGCATCACCCTATTGATAATTTAGCAAAAACCGCATAATCTGCATATCTAAAAGACTGTTACCTAAATCAGTAAATACAGTCGAACCCCTATTAAGCAGCCACCTATTAAACGTCCACCCCTATTAACCGGCCAGTAATTAAAGTCCCGATGAGGTTTTTTCTATTGTTTTTACTTCTATTAAACGCCAGCCCCTTTTAAGCGGCCACTATCCATTTCCCCGAGGGTGGCCGTTTAATAAGGGTTGAACTGTATTTCCGTGGATTTGGTGCAAAAAACCTACGTTCCGAATAAAAGCACTGTTTATCTTGATCCCAATCTTCACTCTATATCGTCAACTGTCTAGTTCAATCTATTTAAAAAATATCATAATAAATAATTATTTAAGACAAAGGATTTTCTCGAATTTTACCAAAGAACGAAATCCATGCTTGCATCTAAAAAATCTTAAGCCAACAGAGAGCTGGCTATAAGCAAGCATTGGACATTACTCTTAGTCTATACATCACTTTTGACCAAACATGTACAGATGCTTGTAATGTAAAACTGTGTAGCCAGTCCTGAGTAACAATATTGATTGGTCAGACCAATCAATATCAATCAATTAATTGTTATTGATTATATTGATTATATTCATTGGCAATTAATGATTGATTTCCATTAATTGATATCGTCGGAAGCACATCCCCATACGAATTACACAAAGGAACGGCGATATTACGACTATTTAAGACCATTTGAGCCTAATAAAAAGGTTATCTTTTTTTTCTCTCTCTCTGCAATACTTTGCGAGGTGCTAGGAAAGACACTGACCCTTCTTGGACTCTTCTTTTGACGATGACATTTGAAATCAAGCAATCAAGTATGGAACCAGCGTAATGAAATCAGCGCAAGATGACAGGTTACTTTCCGTGAATGACGTCATAAATTTAATATTCAAAATGGCGCCGCGACTTATTAATTAGCTCCTATTAAACGAGCAGGAGGTCCGTATGGGAGAATCTTGACCGAGGTCGTGAGTACAGACCGAACGCAGTGAGGTCTGTACACACGACCGAGGTCAAGATTCTCCCATACAGACCGAGTAAGCTCGGTTAATAAGATGTTCATTATATGGTAAGCAAGAGAAATTTTGCCTGCGAACGGCGATGAGCTGAACTTAATTCTGCCGAAGTCTTCTAGTCCTCTTTACTTTTCTTTTCTTTTCTTTTCTTATCAGACTTTTTGGCACTACCATAAATAAATATTGTTAGAGGGAAATAGTCAATATCTTTGCATTAAAGTTTGCGAATTTTTTCACCCCAAAACATTACCGATCTAGATGCCGGTCTAGATGGGAAAATCTAGACCCCTTTCACTATCAATTTCAGCCAATCAAATTCGTGAATTCGGTAGTTCCCAGTCCTTGTCATCCTCGGAGACCCAGGGGCTTCTAGCCGGGACGAAGGGATATTTTCGGGCGAAAGTTTACCTCAAGAGCTGAAGAACCCCTGAGAACTTATTCTTACCTAACCAGTCCCAGAAGTGGTCGAATTCCGTCCCGCTGATTGGCCAGAAAAATATTTTTCTGGCCAATCAGGTCCAGCCGGTAACTCTGTCGCCTTCTTACACAATGTGGTTTTCTTCATCGATCGACCTGCTTGGCTCGTACAGCAGGAAGATTCTCGTGGAGAGCTTCAGAAAAAAAGATTCAACGAAGACGAGGAAATCGCAAGCCGTAACATGGGGACTAGGAAGCAATACTCTTCCATCAATTTTCCCGGCGGATTTATCGAAGGTATATCGTAAATTTTTATAGCTAACGTACGCGATTTCAACACTGTTGTTTTTGATGGCGGGGAAAGCTAGTCGAGTGCACAAGCTTACCTTCGATAAATCCGCCGAGAAAATTGATGGAAGAGTAATGCTTCCCAGTCCCCATGTGGCTGTACACGAAGTGTATAGCCACACTATGCCATGAGCTGATTTATTTATATATTTATTTATTTATTTATTTATTTATATATATTTGTCTACGAGAGTCAGTCACGTGGTCTTGTGTCTACGGCGCACTAGTCATCGTGGTCTCTAGTTTCCCCAGCTTTTAGTTATAAAGGTAAATCATTTTTAATTTTGAGCTTGGTCTTGAGTTCTGCATCTTATCATTTCTTTTACGTGTCGAAAATCTAGCTTCGTAATTAAGTACAAATAACGAACCCGTTTGCAATTGTTGTTTCACTTTCAGGTACTCATGCAAGTCGACAAATCGAGACAACGGGAGTAAAGTTCCTCGCGAAAGCTAGCACAGACTTGGCATGTGTCCAGTGCAGGTTCTACAGGAGCCGTTGTACTTTTGAAAGCCAATATTCATTGCTTTGAACCGTCAGAAGTTTAAAATGTCTCCATCGATCGGTGACCACAAATTCAAAGACAGTACCGCTTGAGTTTGAAAACAACATAAATCTACTGCGGAATTTACTGCGGAACCACTCGCCTGCGGCTCGTGGTTCCACAGCCACTTTGACAATGTTATGACGCAATTTATCGTCAATAAGAGGACAGACGTGTAAAAAACTGACGTCAATTTGTTAAATCGCACCGAACACAGTTTATTTTCGACAAGCCATGTTCTTACGTGAACTTGACACTGCTCTTGGAAATCATGCATTGCGCGCGCAGCCTATGGATTATTCACTAATTTGCTACCAGATTAGTGAATAATCTGTAGGTTGCGCTGTTTCCCAGAATTAACTGTAGGCTTTAGCCAATGAGAAGACAGATGGTGACTACAATGTATAATAGAAACGATTATTGCACTCACACTTGTTGGATGTGAAATGATTATAGTCAACTCAATGCTACCTGCCTCGTTGGCTATCCATCGAATCATATCCCACCTGCACTCGTGGAATAACCGTTAATTATTTGCGGACTTAATAAAAAGATTTAGGCTTTGTTGGGAATCCACTCAATCTAGAGCTATTGTGGTTATCCTTTGATATGGTGTGAGCTTCTACTTTGTGTTATAAATGAAGCTAAAATGAAAAAACCCTTAAGAAAAATTCATATTTCTTGCTTTTTTTTTGTAAGTTTTGTTTGGGATATATTTATCAAGGCCTATTAATCGTTTTAGTTATAAGTTGAAGCAATAAGTTTCAATTATACTCGCAAATTAGCAAATACATTTACAATACAGCAGCATTTCATATCGTAACTACTAGTACGATAAAACTTAATAATTGGAAGCCCCACACGAGCACACTTTGTGATTCTCTGTAATAGCACCCTATTCTCTAAAATATCTCTTAATTTCACCTTCTACTATCGATCACTGACTGACCTTTCGAGTTGAAAATCTTAGTAGAGTCTTTCATTTTTTTTGTCATGATAATTCAGTTTTATCCTAATCAAAAGTATAACTTGTAAGCCACACATGTACGCACTGCGAACCAATTTTTGAAGTGATGTGAAAGAGGAGAAAAGGGACTCCTGATGTCAAGTTCCCTCAAGGTCACTTGCTAAAGGGGATTTCCCTTCGATTCCAAAGATAAGAAGATTTAATCTGATGCCCGTACATGCCAGCGTATAAAGACTATAATACGGTCACAATTATTAGTCTTGAGTAAAGATCTTCTTAACTTGATTTGCACACTTTTGAAACAATAGAAAGGTAATCATTTTGTTCAAATATTGTTTATGTAAAACGTTTCATTGCCATTTCTTAAATTGAAATATTGTGGTCCGCCAAAGTCACATGGTCTTCAATGACTGTGTTTGACAACTTGGCTTACAGTCATCTGCACGCGAGTAATTTAGGCTGAACCTGCTTGACGTTGATAACCTGCTTGACAAGCATCAATTGTTTCTGACGTGCCGAACATCATACTTAAAAGGTAATTTCTTTTAGTTGCATATACACTGCTTGTTTCTGATAGGTACGTATATACTGCTTGTTTCTTGTTTCAAGAAGAATATTGAATTAACGGGCTGTGAAAAAAAAAAAAAAAGAAAACTTCACTGTAACAGGAGTCATTGTGAAATTTACCGCAAGTTCTGGTATGTTTTGATAAGGTATTTTCGTCTCATTGTATTCTTTACTCAGGGTCAATTGCTTCAGTTTATGTGGCGAAACTTTAAATCCTAGCCTATATATAGTGATTCTTCTCTGCAACTGTCATTTGTGTAACCTCCAAGCAGCCGCACGAATTGGTCCGAGGACTCCGTGAGAAACAACTTGAGTGAGAGGCGAGAGCGCAGTTACTAAGCCACCTCCTTCCTCACCTCCCTTCGTTCATAAACTCGCTTGTCTGCCAACGAAAAAAGCCAGAAAGAAACGCTTGGGTGCGAAATCCAAACAGTCAGTGAATGCTATTTTAGAGAGAGGCTAAATAATAGGTAATTATTATATTACGTGAGCGATGTATATATGACTCAGCTTCCCTCTTCCTTTTCATAGATCGTCTCGCCGGTCAGCCTGGTCAATTCTAGGATTGAGCGCCTTCTCGTCGTTTAGCGGGATTCAAAGGTCAGTTTTCTCTGGCGGACCGTCCATTCTCGCTGTTTTTCTATTAATTTACTTGTATGTATTTTTTAAATTGTTTTGTTGTCATCTCTCTGCTTGCGATGGTGGCTTGGTAAGTTAGTCGGGACATGAAGTTTCTTACAAAGATAGTTCTTAGTTATTTTCCAGAATTTAAGTGGATTTATACAGAAGGAACATTTGTTATGTGTTTTGCTTACATAAGTATCGAACATGTTTTTGTACATTTGGCCATGTCGAATTCTGGTTTTGATTTCGATTGATACTGAGTATTTTGCGATTTCTTTGAGGAATAGGCAAGTATTCAAAGAATGCATTTCGTTTCAAGTTCTCTTTTCATTTCCTGTACTGTTGATGTAACAAATGCAAATGCATGAGTTATCGCACGCTCCGTATTATGTTTAGCCTGCAGTATGGTCGCGTGATGGTGCGGCGTTCTCTTTGACATAGTAGTTGAGCCAATAGACTCCTTGAACAACAGTCGCCCATAGTCAACCACTACTTCCCGTTGCAAATTGAGGCTTTCACAAGGTAGGATTTACTCTCTAAAAATAACTTCCTATTGCTTCGGCAATTTTCTCGAAAAGAAAAAGTCAAGCCCTTTAGAATAATTTGCTGTGAGAAGATGTTATCGAGTAAGCCACTCATTTACTCGTAATCGCACCCCAGATACGGTAGAAGATATCCATGTCTTCATCGATCAGCGTTTTTCCCATAATGATCTTCAGCCTTTTGCGGCCTTTTGCCCTTTTCTGCGGGCCAATATGCCACTTTCAATGCCTCGGTTAAAATCAGTCATTTTCATTTTCCGCTATTATCGGTTCCCCGAACAGGGAACTTTCAGTGTCGCCAGGAAATTTAGATGTTATAACCCACGGGCCGCTTAATTCAGTATAGTATCCGACATTCTTGTAGCCTGCGAACAGGCTTCCGGCGAGGACGGAAAAAATTTTGGCGAGCGCGAAACAGAGGAATTCGGAGTGCGAAGCGATGGGTAGGAGAGGTTACCTTGTGTATTAAAATCATGGTTCAACAAATAAATATATTTTAAACTGCAAAGCTTACGTTAAGGAAAATCTGAAACCCGATCACTCCGAAACCTTTATATGCGTGCATTGTTTTTGACCTTCATAACGAGCCAGACCTTGCCCAGCCTCGCAGTTGGACGCCCAGTAGGCCTGCAACATTCCATTGTAATCCATCCTAATTTTTTTTAGCAGGCGCGGGAATTCGAGACTTTTTTGTGAAGACTGCCAAATTGGGCGCCCCTCTAGGTTTTTTTAGGGCCTTTGGGCCTCGTTTTTGTGTCCATCTGCCACGTCATGCTTGGCTTTCGACGTTTTGGGGTCCTCTTTGAACTGGTTTTGCACTCTGATTGCATTCGACCAAAAAAAGGAGTGCACTCCCAATGCAGACTGGAGTGATCTTTTTTGGCTGGGCGAAAACAAATTACATCATCGCAAAGCACGTGTATAGGAGATGATTTGCTTTTTGATCGTTTGCGATCGCTCGTTTCTAGAAGGTTTGATTCTGGACCGAGCTGCGAGATGACGTGCTTTTGTTTATACATAGCTGGGACAATATGATTTATTCTGTTCACGAACACGACTTTGAATCGCTTTGGCTTTTGAATGTTAACCGTGGGAACAGCCATATTTCATAAGACGTTGGCTATATTTTGATTACATTTGTTGAATTTATTATTCCCAGTGGCCACAAATAGTTCAGTCTGTATCCAGCGAAGGTCAAAATTGAATCAATGGAAGAGTGCTCTAAAGCCAAGCCCAAAAGCAGTAAGCCAGAACTAGAGAACAGCAAATGTAAATGCAACCTCGTTCCGAAGGTCTCTCATCTTACCGCCCCCTGGAGCGAGCGAGAAGAGAAATGGCCGAGATTCTCATCTAGGACAAATTGAAAACGATTTCAAAGATCCTGAAGATGGATTTTTGGACAAAAACAACTCAGAAAGCATCGTAAGAAATACTAGACGTTCGAGGTCAGTGTGGTTCAATTGCAACTAAATAGCTAAATGCCCTTCCGATCGCCAGTTTTACCTTTGGCATCTCGTTTATTCGAATCGCTTATTTGTATTGAGCAATCCTACGTGGCGTAGAGCTCATGCGTGGGCTGGGTGACTTTGCAGGGATCCAAATGTAAATGTAAATGTTTTGCAACGTTTTCGTTGAGTTAAAAAAGCTTGACTCTAATTTGCATATATGGTGACTGTAACGTGATACTTCTGTTTACGTCTGCGAAAAAAAACTCGACTTCCGTTCTGCTTTCGAGATACGTTTGCTCGTATATCAAGACAAATGGTTTGTTTCAGCATCAAATTGGAACAGCAGAGTAGTTTGACTTAATTTTTTGTTTCGCTATAATTTTTAACCTTTTTTCCCTATGAAGTCCTACTAAGTGAAATTCTGGTAAAAGAAATGTTAGCTTCCATGAAGGCAACCTATTTTTTTTTCCGTAGAAAGTACTTTTTGCGTCCTTTCTAACAAGTCAATATATGGTAAACTGCTCTGCTGTAAATGCTTCGTGAGAGTATTATGCAAAGAATATCATGTGATAGAATGAGTTAAACAGAATGTGTTGGTTTAGTTAACTTAGCTGATTATTTGGATCATATTCATGGTAAGATGCCTAAGTTACTGGAACAGTATGAGTGATATAGTTAACAAAAAAAAAAAAATTAATTCATACAAAATGTTCAATATTATTGTTTTCAATCAGCAGAAATAAAAGAAAGCGGGGGCAGACTTAGTGATAACTATTGCTAATTCTAAAAATAGCTCAAGGTTGAAAACGTCGTAGCACCGGCCCTCCCCACCCGGCCCATAGTAGACGAAGGCTCCATGTGATATGCTCCTGATATATTTACCGTAAATCTTCGAATTAGCGTCCCCGCCCCCCTCGAATAAGCGCCTCCTTCGAATAAGCGCCCTCCTATCGGCCAAAATTGAAAATAAGCGCCCCTCCCCTCCGCCATTTTGCGGACGAGTAATGAGACAACAAAGGAGGTATAGTTTTCGTCGTGTAGTATTCAGTAGATTTGTGCATTGTTTCAGTTTGTGAAATTACAAATACTAACGGTGCCGCGATTTAAAGTTTAGGATCAGCTTTTTATGTCGGTAAACAGCTTATGTTGTTGTTTACGCGCAGATGATGTATTAAAAAAATGATCGTGTCAGGACACGATTTGGAAGCAATTAAATAAGCGCCCCCCCCCCCCCCGATTAAGCGCCTCCTCGTATAAGCGCCCCCGTCTTCTCCTAAATTTGAAATAAGTGTCCCTGGCGCTAATTCGAGGATTTACGGTGTGCATATATAATAAGAGTTTGTATGCGAATATATAACGAAACGTTTTCAAAAGCCAGAAAAACGGAAAAGAAATACGGTAAAGACGCTTGCCGCCAATTCGGTGGTGTAATACACAGGGGATGGGAGAGAAGGAGTTTTATTGCGTTTCTACTTCTGTTTTTCTTGCTGCTGAAAACGTTCGTTTCCTGTTTTGGTCTTGTTTGTTTGCCAGAAACATTAGGCAATACAGTATAACACGTCATATTTGAAATACTTGTGGTAATTTTTGATCAGTCATGCTCGATAGCCTTGTCATTTACATCCGGATGTTAATAACCTTTGACAGGAAGGAAAAAAGTTATGTCAGTCTACGTTTCGACGCATCAATCATTATTCTCAAGATTGACGTCAATGTCAAAGTTGTTCTTGAGTTTGAACAGGAGCCCATAAGCATTCCAGTATGCGTGAAGTACGTTACTGCGCCTTTCAATAACATGCGGACTCTAAAGTTCAAAGCTCAACCGACAAATGCGTTTTTCGCTACCGTCAACCAAATATTCGGGGGCTCCTCCAAGCTTCCGACTACTGCCGAGTACTGTTTCGTTTTCTGAACTTTGCTCGACGATTTGATTACCGCGCGCTTGGCAGTAGTCGGAATTGAGTTGGGAGGAGCGGCCGAACACTTGATTGACGGTAGCGAAAAACGCATTTGTCGGTTGAGCTTTGAATTTAAGAGTCCGCGTGTCATTGAAAGGCGCAGTAAGACCTGTAAATGCACTAATCATCAGAGAATAACTTCGAAACCCATCATCCCATCTATTAAAAACCTTGTCAGTAGAGAATGCAGTGCACAAACCTCATAGTACTTCCGTACGTGTGTACATGGACAGGATATAAAGAGAACACACATGCTGCGGTTTCCGTTCATCCGTTCCTGTCACATCTTAACCAATCGGATAGCAGCCTTTAGGTATGATTGACAGAAAACAGGAAGGAAGGACGACGTGTATATATGACTCAGGTTCCCTCTTCCTTTTCATAGATCGTCTCGCCGATCAACCTGGTCAACTTTAGGATTTAACGCCTTCCCGTCGTTTAGCGGGATTTAAAGGTAAGTTTTCTCTGGCGGACCGTCCATCTTCGCTGTTTTTCTATCAATTCACGTGTATAAATTCTTTTAGAAAATTGTTTGGTTGTCATCGCTCTGCTTGCGATGGTGGCTCGGTAAGTTAGTCGGGGACAGGAAGTTTCTTACAAAGATGGTTTTTGTTATTTTTCCGCATTTAAGTGAGTGTATACGGAAGGAGCATTTGTTGTGTGTTCTGCTTGCATAAGTATCGAAAATGTCTTCGTACATTTGGCCACGGCGCACGCTCTCATCTCAAAGCTTAAAATTTAGAATTGGATCGCAGAGTTTGAAAAGAACAAATACACGACCCAAATTCATAAAAGTGATGCAAAATATATTTAATTAATGCAACAGTCACGTGATATGGCTGTCGTCATCAAAAGCCATTTGAATGTTACATTCTTTTGACAAGTCGACTACGAAGAAACATTGGCCTGCAATGCAGGCTTCCTTTATTGCTCTTGTTTTTTTGTTTTTTTTTTTTGTAAACTAACTGCTTTAAAAATTGTATATTTTGTCGGTGTTACTGATATCGATTAATTTCAGCGCTCGAGGGCTTATTACGTTACGGCGAAAATGTAATAGTATATTATCAGACTGGTTGATCCACACAACTCGACAGGACGGGGCTTATCATATCTGCCTGGGGTGAAACTCTGACCTAAGCTACAGGTTTCTGTTACGTTTTGCAGTTTTACAGTCGAAGTGACCATCGATACATCATACCACGACAAACTTCACCGGCAAATTTTCCGTCACGTTTCCGTTTTACCTGGCTGGAAAATATAGAAATAACGTGACTATATAGATTTCGAGTTCATCAGTTGAAACACTGTTACCTTGGCAAAAGTTGCGTTATTTTAACTGGTGTTATATTCGTGGGTCCAAGTTAAACAAAAGAGTATATTTATAGCAGAGGTCATGCTGAAGAATACAAAATTACTGAGCTAAACTCCCCACGCTACAGTCAGTCAAATCTCATTTTCAAGGAAGAATTTTGTCTGTAGAAGAAATTGGTCCGTTGCTACCTCCACTTTATATTATTTCGGAAGCTTCATGAGTGTTTATACTCTTTCTTTCTCATAAGAATATTGTTTTTCCGGCCAAAGCTGAATATTCTTACTTTTCTGCTACTTTAGGCTGAAAATGTCTCTGTGAATATTCTTAGCTTATTTCTCGCATGAAACTTCTGTTTTGGAATGCATCTGGTGTCTGGATGGAGTCGAAGTAATTTTGCAGCCAGCCTGCAGGCATAATACTGAGCCTGATCTAACGCACATAACGTCTTGCAGAAAATGGTACTTGCATCGAACTTACGGCTAGTGCTGTTTTTGTTGCTTTTTGGCTAGTTTTACAGTTTAAAGACGGAAGGGACAAATTTTATACCGTCTAGTTAAAAACATATAATTGTATTGTATTTACAAATTTTTAACACACAAAATTATATTCTTTTGAAAATCTTAACCTCGGATATATTCGTCAAATATTCTTAAAATTTTGCAAATTTAAGCCTCGATACTCTGTATAAAAAAGAAAAACTGTAGACTTAGAGAAACGTCGCGGCGCACAATTTGACTACGTCTGTCATTAATTAAAGAGCAAACATTTATTTTGGTTTTTGAACGTCTTCAATATACTTATACTCATGCTAAGAAGTAAGACAAGTACCAAAGAATTTTAACATAAATTAAAATGAACCGTAGCATTCGAGTACACCAACTGATATTTTTGTTTATTTCAGTTCTGTCACGGTACCATATAACACGTGATCATGCCGAACACGGGAATTCCGGTGGTATTGGTCTGTTTATTAATGACATTTACTAGTAAGGAATATTTCTCCTCTTATAAAATATATAAGTTCAGTGTAAGTGAGTTTCAGGGAGTTCCTGTATTCTTTATTAATACCGATCACAAAATTTTGTGACAGTGAAAAAACGATAATTAATTAAGCAACAAATCTCTAGAGGGAAATCAAACAAAGGATTGGAAAGCACGGATGGATTTTATTATTTTAATTAAACTTCCCTCTTTTGAAACTTGTTCTATTTATGCTATGGACGAAAACACAGTCGAACCTCTCCACAACTGCCACTTTGGGAACAGAGGAAAGTGGCCGTTTTGGGGAGGTATGGGTGTTTTTCTCGGGGTTCCGTTTCTTTTCTTTTTTTCTTTTTTTTTTTTTAACAGCTTATTTTAGCATGTTTTTAAGTCTAAAAGTATCCCTAAAACAGAAACTGACCAGAACCGAGAGACCAAACACACGCGTTATGGGTCAAGTTTGGTGACCTTTTACAATGAAAAATACGTTTTGTATAAACCGTTCGTCAGTCGTCTGTAACTGGCCGTTGTCGAGAGGTTTTTTCGCAAAGTGAGACGAGTTTAGGTGCCCGTTGCCATTGTAAAGACATGGCTGTTAGTGGAGGTTCGACTGTATACTTCACTGATAATGCAAATGGAATGCGCATAGAACTTTTACAGAAGTAACGTTTTCTTTGATGAAAACCGTTATAGAAAGATAATTTAAAACAAGATTAAGATTGGATTGAGACTATGATAAAGCAGGTAATCTTAGCTTGTCCGTAAATATGCACAGTATATATCCAAGTGCACTCATCATTTTATCTGCAGTTTACAAGCGTAAGTCATTTTTCGTGTGCGTTATCGATCATAGATATAATCCTCGACGTTTCATGTTGCTATAGATGTTGGCGCCCAGACTGTGGCTTCATGTAATGCTGAGAGCATCACGATCAAGGATCCAATGAGCGGATCAGTCCAATGCCAGGACTGCTTAAAATGTCCTGCTGGTGAGGGGCTCTCTGTGAGCTGTGGAGATGAAATATCTTCAAGCACCCCTATCGTTTGTAAACCATGCGTACTTGGTGAAACATACTCCTCAGCATACGAAGCGGGGGCCTGCAAAGATTGCAAGAACTGCGGACCGAATCGCGAGACCATCAAAGCCTGCACATTGACGTCCAAGGCCAAGTGCGGAAAATGTAAAGTTGGGGCTTACGTTGAGCCCATGCTGAGCATGTGCAAGCCGTGTTCCCAGTGCTGTAATGACGGCAAGGACATAGTCATCTCTCAGTGCCAAGTACCCAGAGTACCCGCAAATAAGCAGTGCAGTTTTGCACGATCAGGCAAGTGCAGCAAAGTGGTGACTACTGCGAGTGTCAGCAGAGTGTCCCCAACTATGGAGAAAAATCAATCAACAGTACAGTCGACAATTTCCTTCACGGTAACAACGGTAACCTCAGTCTCTAGTGAACCAACCACCGCGCCGCCTTTTGATGCATCACCATCGTGGGTTAACCTCATTGTTGGTTCTGTTTTTGGGGGCGTAGTTGTTGTCTTCATCCTTCCGTTAGCGTTCATTATTCGTTATCTTATGGTCAAGCGCAGGAAAACCCGTAGGCAGGTAAGCGATTTGGCTCTTGCCGAGACCGCGCCCGGCGAAAGGTCCGAGGAAGTGCAGAATAATTATCAACAGGCCAACGCTGGCGATGGCAATGAAACAGATCACCCAAACTCACCTGCAGATGACCCGGAAGAGTCCACAGTGCCTGTTCAGGAAAGTGGTGACATCAGTAAAGACAAAACAGGGATTCAGGAAACCAAGCTCCCAGGTCGCCATGGTGACACAGGTAAATCAAGATTGAAGCGTTCGCCGACTGCGTGACTAAACCTGTGTTCACATTAAAGTCGAAACATGATTAGCTAGAGTAAACATGTTTCGCCTAAACATGTTTGTTATTGCATTGTTCACATCAGATGTCGGTTTCAAACACGTTTCATGCATGGTTGTATAATTTATGCGGTTTCATGGTAGTCGCATTTGTCATTACGTTTTGCGGCAATGTTCTCCCAAATATTCTGCAATGAATTCCCAATTTTGGTTCTTTTGGGCCCTCGCCTCCTCTCCGCATCCATCCGCCATTTTGAACGTGTTTGGTCTGATCATGATTGAAACTACCTCGCGAGGTTGCTTCAATCATGCTCAGAATAATCATGTTTCAACCATGATTCGCGCAATGCACTGACTGATGTGAAAACTTTTCATAACGAAACATGTTTCATTCGTGATCAGACTAATCATGCTTCGGTCTAGTGTGATCACTGCTTAAGACAGCATCCCTAAACCGCCAACAGGAATTCACTGCAACGGAGTTATATAGAGAGATGGAATGTTCCGACCCCGAGTTGTTCTGTTAAATTTAATATAACGTTAAACATTTATTTTCTTATTCGTGCACGATTGATGCAGAAAAATCGTCTTGCAACTCATTCTGTTCTTTTCGTTTCAGATTTGAAGCTTTCCAGCACTGTTCCAGAGCACGCTGAACCAACCTCTGAACTCCACAGTCAAACCAAGGAACTTGAAAGAAACACGACTGTGCATGTAACTGTACATGTACATTCCAGTGGTTTTTAACAGCAGTTTAAATAAAAATTCCATGCTACACATTTTTTAAGCACACTTCTTGTAACCTAAGTATAGCTTTTGTTACGCTCTCTAGCTAATAGGCCCAAGTTATGTCTTTGTTGGAAACCTTTTAGCTATTAAAACTGTGTTTATAAATATTTCCACAGTACTTCTCAGTAGCAGAACGATAATACCTAGAGGTTCAGGGATCACCCTAATCTCAGATTGGTACTTGTAAAGGGATTACGAGTTGTCCCATTTTTATACCTACTCGTACCTTTTTGGTACGCTTCGGAGGCATTTTGGGCGAGTTTGGTCGAGCCATGGTTCATATTTTGGCGAGACGTTGTCGAGCTAAAATACCCTTAGCGTGCGAGACCAAACAAGCCTGATATGCCACCGAAGCTTACCAAAAAGATACGAGAAGGAGGGAAGGAGGGTTGGAAAGGTCGGTGATGCTCATGATCATCTCGCTTAGGGGACGGTATAAATCAAGGATTCTGGTCTCACTTAGGGTGTCCAGAAGGTAACGCCACTATATCAGGCTCCTGACTATATTTAGCTGTCGAAGTATTTTAGGGTGCACTCGCGGAAGTAACTTGAAGAGGAAAATGCTCGTATTTTGGTTTTTATGCTCGATTTCCGCCGGTCTCTCGTGTCCAGTCTGCTAGCGCGGGCTCCTTTCCTGAACAGAGGCTTCTAATTAAGCCTATTCCGTTTTAAAAGGTATCTTTTAGAAGTCAGATAAAGCTGGGGCTACATAGCAGATTGGTCTCTTAAAGGGTTTCATTTAATTTCCAGACGAGCATCCCCGACCTTTTCATATAGAGAGTTCCCTCCCCGTGCCTCTGTTTGACAGTGTTACTAGATTAAAAGCCTACTTATTGGAGAGATGCACAGAGCAACTCCGGCCAGCAGCAGATTGTAACTTTACTTTTGGTTACATCGGTGAAGGAAATAAGAAGTTTTCCATCACTTCGGAAGTTCAACTTGCCGAGGCGCTGTCCTTAGTGAAAAAGGGGATGATTATTTGTGGGTCGATCCACACTTACCTAAAAAGATTTCATTTTGTCCCAATTTTACACTGTAAAGTTTGTAAGAATTATGTTCATCAATATTTTCTCAAATTATTTTTATAACGCCATGTGGATATACATGTAACTCACTCAAAACTCACGGACTCCACGTGCATACACGTATGTAAATTTTATGCCGCTTTTACAGCTTTTACCGAGTAGAAAAGTAAAAAATCTTCTATTCAAGCAGTAGTGAAGAAAATCATTATGTTTGAGCCCCAGCGCTAGCTGTTAACCGTGTTTCATGGTAAAATTCTACTTTTTGTGTCGGTACCATTAAGTCAGGTAGCTGCGTTCATAGTTATTAGGGAGCTAAGCAACGACAACAGCGACGGCAGCGAATTTCTGCCAATGTCTTTTCGGGGTATTAGAACACTGCTTCCATAATCAAAAATTCCACGTGCGGGTGCATGACCACACTGTTTATCGGTCTCCCGATGGTATTTGCTTTACTTCTCCAAAATTTAAAACTTCTGAGACATATCTTTCGATTGTTCTTGGTGACATCCTCAAAACAGCTGCTACCCCATCTACTTCGTGATATCCTGAAATTTCTTTCATCCAAATGGCTCGCCATCGTAGATCTTCACCGTACGGGCGAGGCATAGCTGATTTTGATGAATTTATTCAGAAAAAAATCCTACATAACCTTACGGTCTTGTCTTGTAGCTTTATGCTCTGATCTGACAACGTTAATTGAAATAGCTGTATTATTGTTGCTATTATCCAGACCAAATGTAAAATATGCAGTGTAAATAAAACTACTAACAAAACTTCTCACAACTGGCTTTCAAAAGAAATGTATGGAAAGCTGTAGGGAGAATTTATATTATGAGCACTAGACAGCGAGGAGCCTAATAAATACTGCTTTTATTACTACTGAGAGATTAAAAACTTTAATATAGCTGCGGGAGGAAAAGGTACCTCTATCGCTTGTTTATGTACACTAATTAGTGGTTTGCATAAATGTCATAGGACCACGTCAAATTTGGAAATAATTGTAGCACGCCGAGTCCAATTTGGCAGTCAAGAGACTTTTTTAGATAAGTCTGGGGCGCTTTGTATTTTTTTACCCTCTCGGAGAAATGTTTCTTCGAAGTTCAACGGCCCTCAAATCTAGCGCACCCGAGATCGGTTACGGAACCCTCCGACTTCCTTTTCCTTTCTACTTTTTCTTTCTTTACAAGGTAGAGTAGCTCAATTTAGAAGAAGTAAATCCATCACAGCAATACACTCATTTGGTGTTATCAACGAGGCTTCCCACGTAGGGGCCAAACCACCCCCCAAATGTTTCGTCAGTTCTTGGGTATTTCACATTATTTCGCATTACTTAAAAAGTATTGACTCTTTCTACACCAGACTTGGCAGATGAGCAGAGGACCTATTGCCAATTAAATTGCGTGAAAAATGTCGGTAAATGTCAAAGTTGTGACGTCACAGTGATGACGTCATGTTTTTTGCCACTTTTGAACTTTTTAATATGTATGTTTTTTTACAATGTGTTCGAAAGAGCACATCAAGGGGAGTTGAAACCTGAAAAAATTTTGTCCATATCACAAAAATGAAATGAAATATGGCATTTTTAAATATGAAAAATAACCATGCAAAATATGGGGTCCCCCCTTGAGAAAAATCCCGAAATTGTAGCCGTTATTTTGTTTCAGCAAATGCAGCTATGTTGCACATGTAATGTGCCAGATGACTAAAGCATAAATAAAAAAGAAAATCGGGATAAAAAATTATCCCTCTAGTGTTGTTGCGTTAAAATTAGTTTTGTTACGTCATAACCTGTGACGTCACCTGTTTTTTTTACTGTTAATACCATCCTAACAAAGCCGAAAATCAAATTTCTAAAACCATACGATTTTTGACAACATCAAGCTTTCTATTTTGCTAGATTATTAGCCTTCCTAGAAAAAACTGAAAAAAATAAACCAGAGAGACTGACTTAAGAAGGACAGTATGGTTAAGCAAATTCCGGAGGGGACAGCAAAAAAATATTTAATTTACCATATCTCAAAAAATCATCATCATAGCAAAAAACGGTTTCCGGCATTTTACTCCTCAAGTCAAGGCCTTTCCAATGACATAATCTTTACATCAGATTTTACAAAAAAATATAACACGTTTTGGTGACGTCATCAATTATGACGTCTTAATCTGACATTTTGTCACAACTTCTAAATTAAAATAAACTGGAGAACAAAGAAAGCTCATCTGCCAAACTTGGTTCAGAAATATATTAACCAACCAAATATAGCCTTCATGAAACATTAGGGGGGTGGTTTGGCCCCTAGGTGCCATGTTCTTGTACTTCAATTCAAGTAGTGGGCACAAAACGTTAGTCGACATAGAGATATAAAGGAAGTGAAAATAATGAGGGCTTCAATTGTTTTTCTCAGTTTCAGACTGCTGTTGTTACAATTATAAGCCGAAGTTAATATAAGATAACTTGTACTGTATAACTGGAATAATCCGAAAGCCACATATGTCCTCAATACGGACACATCTTTAGCTGTTGTTGTTGCTGTTATCGTTGTTCTCGCTTCGAAAGCAAACAATCATTCTCAAAATAGCCTTGTACTCTCGTGTGAATTGTTTATTCGTGGCGCCATATACGAAAGGGTTGATGGTACTACTCAAATAACCCAAGTTTTCTGAACAGCACCGCGCTGGTTTCATAACACAGTAATATCGGCTAACTGCAATTAATCCCATGGTGCCCATGGAGATCATTCCAAATGTAATAATAATAATAATAATAATAATAATAATAATAATAGATTTGTATAGCGCCATATGCATGGCTCATGGCGCTTTACAGTAAAAAATGTTATTAAAAATAAAATTTACATTAAAAATTTACATCAGTGATAAAAAATTACTAACAAATAAAATAGCTAAGCTGTAAAAATGAAAGTAAAACTAGGAATCATTAAAACCTTTAAATAAAAACTGACTAACTTAACTAAGTGACTGACTAACTAACTAGCTAAACTATCTAATCTACTAATTAACTAACTAACCAAAAGTCTAGTTATAAAATTTGTTAAAAAGATATGTCTTTATACAAGTCTTAAAATTTGATAGCGAGCCGCTCCCTCATATTGTTCGGAAGAGAGTTCCATAGGCTAGGTGCTACAAAAGAGAAACACCTATGACCATAGCCTATTAACTTGACAGGTGGTACTTTCAAGAGGTTTTTGGAGGAGGATCGAAGATTTCTGCTTGGTACATAAGGCTCTAGCAGTTCAGTAATGTAATTAGGGGCCTGGCCGTTGAGCGCTTTATAGGTTAAAAGTAAAATCTTATAATTGATGCGCTGGCTTATTGGAAGCCAGTGTAGCTGCTTTAAAACCGGCTTGATATGATCGTATTTCCTTGTTCTGGTAACAACGCGAGCCGCAGCATTCTGGACATTTTGTAGACGATCTATCAAAAATTTTGGTAGTCCATATAGAAGCGAGTTGGCGTTATCTAGTTTGGAAGTGATGAATGCATGTACTAACTTTTCAGTGTCTGCTAGAGATAGACAGACTCTTATCCTGCTAATGTTTCTAAGATGGAAGAAACAGGCCTTGCAGGTACTGGTAACATGTTTTTCCAGTGACATGTACTCATCAAAGATGACTCCAATGTTCTTTGCAGAAGTAGATGGCTCGATCTGTTCACCAGACACATCGACGTGGTCTATTAATGGGGGTGGACGATGTCGTGCGCTCAAGATCAAAAGCTCCGTCTTTCCTCTGTTTAGTTTCAGCTTATTGCACACCATCCACGAGTCGATCTCAGAAACACATGCTTCTATTTTAGCTATAGAACCAGGTTGTTCGGCGTAGTTGGGCTTAAATGAGAGGTAGAGCTGGGTGTCATCAGCGTATAGATGGTAGTTAAGTCCGTGCCGTTTGATGATGTCCCCGATGGGCGATGTGTATAACAAATACAGGATTGGCCCTAAAACGGATCCCTGGGGAACACCGTAGCGAAGTTTTTTCATCTCTGACTTGGTTCCGTCAATCATCACAAACTGCTTTCGGTCTTGAAGATAGGATCGAAACCATTTTAGCGCATTTCCTTTCACGCCGTACCGTTTTTCCATTCTTTCTAGTAGCAGTTTATGGTCGACGGTATCAAACGCCGCAGACATGTCCAACAGTAGCAGAATAACGCATTTCTGATTATCTATCTCACAGAGAATGTCATTTTGCACCCTCAGGAGAGCAGTCTCCGTGCTGTGAAAGCGTTTATATGCTGACTGAAAAGATTCCTCTAGATCATTATCGCGTAGATAGTCGCTCAATTGACAAGATACTACCTTTTCAATTATCTTAGATATAACCTTCAGGTTTGAGATAGGCCTAAAGTTTGAATAATCCTCAGAGTCCAGGTTGTCCTTCTTCAGCTTCGGTTTGATCATTGCTTCTTTCAGTGCAGCGGGCATAGATGCTGATTGGAGAGACATGTTAACGATGTTAGTTAACACGGGTAGAATAGTTGATTTACATTCCTTAAGAATAGAAGCCGGTATAGGGTCAGGATCACAGGATTTATTACCGATTTTGTCCACAAAACTTTCAATCTCTCTTTCTGACATCACCCTGAACTCTGTGAATTCGGCTTGACATGGCTGTTTGTATGCTTCGCAGGACTGGGTATCAGAAGTCACTTCTTTGGATAGCTCCGTTCTTATGGATGCTATCTTCTTGTCAAAAAAGTTGGCAAAATTGTTCGTAAGCACAAACGTTGAGGGTGCGGTCGGATAGCGTCTATCTACTCTGCGGTGTAATAGCTTGTCGACTGCGTTGAAAAGTATTTTTGGATCTGATGCATTCTCTGAAATAATAGATGAATAGTATGAAGCCTTTGCGTCCCTTAGCATTTTGTTCACTACCTGGCACTGGTCGACAAACATCTGTCTGTCGACGCACAGTCTCGATGATCGCCAGCGGCGCTCCAGCCTTGGACGTTTTCTCTTGGCGTTACTAATACCCTCATGGTACCATGGTGCTGATGGACGGAGAGTTATCATGCGTCGTTTTAAAGGTGCATGCCTTTGAAGTATTTCCGTCAGAGTATTTTCGTATTTTTCAGTGAGATCCATAAGATCAAAGGCGTTGGTTGTCAGAAGGTCAGATTGCTTTAGGTCGTCATTAAAACTGACCATATTTACCGAGCGCAGTTTACGATAACTAATTTCCATTCGTTCTAGAGGTGGTTTCTTTAGGCGTAGCTTGCAGTGTACAGCAGAGTGATCGGACAGCATTGGATCGCGTATTTCAACGCTAGTAACTAGCTCGTCCTCGGCCCTAGTTATGATCAGGTCTAAGGTGTGGCCTTTCTTATGGGTGGGTCCATTTACATGCTGGACTAGGCTGAGCGATTCTAAGATCTTGTTAAATTTTACAGTCTCCAAATTGCTGATTTTATCCATGTGATAATTGAAGTCACCCACTATTAGAAGGTTGCCAGGGGAAACAACGAACTGTTCTGCGAGGGTGCAAAATTCTTCAAAGAATAGAGAACAATTTAATTGATTTCCCTTGGATGGAGGCGGTCTGTAGATAGTTACAATTCTTATAGAACCAGTGGAGCATGTCGTCACAATGTCCAGGTATTCGAAGGAGCTGAAATTTGTCTGGGTTTGTTTCGTGACTTTCATTTGTTTCTTTATTAGGAGACCAACTCCTCCCCCTCGTGAGTTTTTCCGTGGAACATGGTAGAAGCGGTATCCGGTTGGACAAACTTCAGCAATTGAAAAATTATAGTTTTCATTATTGCGCAGCCATGTCTCAGTCACTGCAAAAATATCCACGTTATTGTCGACTGCATAATCTTTTATCGCAAGTTCCTTCTTGTTGATCGATCTAGTGTTCAATAAACAGAAGTCGATTGGTATAATACTATTCTGCAGATTTTTGTTTGAGCATCTTATGCTGGTAAGATTGTGCCAATTCACTCCTCTGGAGCAGCAATTTTTGGAGCCAAGGGTGACGTTGTGTGACACAGTGGTGGGCCGTGATGCATGGCTGCGTTTGGCCTGCGATGAAACAATGACCGGTATTGTTCTGTTCACAGAAGGCCCGGGATTTAGCTTGAATGTCAGATCGCCAATTAATTCCATGTTGAAAGCGGCGGAGCTGTTGGGATAATAAAAACATGGTCTTTTGTGTCTTTTCATCCTATGCCGCTTTGGTAAATACCTGTGTAGAAGATTATCAGTGATTGCGTAATTATCCATCCAGCCGTGTGGTATGCGCGTTGTAAACAATACATCATTGCTTGAGTACAAAGCGAAATCAAGAAAATTTTCTTTGTACGAAATTCCGTCACCTTGAAACCACCAAGTCGCTTGTAGTCCAGAAGTAAAATTCCGTATTTCCTGAGTGGATAAATGGTCTTGAGTCTTGAAACTTTCCCACACATGACCTTTTTGGTTTAGACCATCTGCCAAGTACTTGTATTCCGTAACCGAGCATCTTAAAAGCACTAAAATGGCTAAGAGCAGGCAGCTTCTATAAATACGTCTTACCCTCATTACGAATGCTCCAAAACTGTTTAGTTCTTGTGGCAAATGTCAATGCTCCAAAACCGTGGAAACGACAAAAATTCTCACCAAACATCCAGCGGCCGTGAAACAAAGTTACAACTGAAAAAGGCATACAGAAGGTGGACACCAGAATATCGCTTACACCGTGTGCTATTACAAACATGTTGGGAAGCGTACGAAGTCTCTGGTTTCTGCACACAGCGTAACAAGTTAAAAGATTGCCAAAGAAGGCCACAATATTAAAAACAGCAAACAAAACTGTTTCGGTCCACTCTAGGGCTTTAGTTCTTGTGGCAAGCTCGAGAGAAAGTGATTCCTTCATGACTTTTAACGTTGACGGTCAGCGAAGATATTCGCGTTAATGCTTTTAGGGCAATACACGTCAGAAGCTATTTAGTTGTTGTGACACAGTAAGTTGTTGTCACTGAACTAAAAGAGCAGCTGTTACCTGCTGTCGTTTTTAAGCGATTACGTACATGACAGATATGACGTCACTTTTTTATGCGTCTGTCCTGTTATTGATCATGAATTTTGTCATAACATTGTTAAAGTAGCTGTAAATCCACGAGGCGATAGAAGAAGTGGCTTTGACAATGTTATGAAAAAATTCATTGTCAATAACAGGACAGACCCAAGCAAAACTGACGTCAATTTAATCTTTGCAACAAAAAAAAGCGCGTCGCATCGTGTAAATTATAAATTCATGAGGCTGTCCTCTTTTTGACAGTGAAAATTAATTTAGCTAATGAGCGCTCGAGAATTTCTGCAGTTATTGTAAAATTATTTGTCGGTAGCACCTGCTTTGTCTTGTTTTTAGGCTTCTATTGGTCACTTATTAAAAGTCATTGGTTAGGTGGTTAAGTTTCCACAATTGGTTTCACTCAAACTTTCACTCAGCTGGGAAGTTTAATTTGACATGTTATCTAGCTCCTCGCATTTCAGTTAGGAAAATAAGTAACCACAACGGCGACGCCGAGGAAAACATCGCCTAAAGCTGAAACGAATTACCCACGAATGCCGCGATATCTCTTAGCTGTTGTTGTTGTTGTTGTTGTTGTTCCGGCTTCGGAAACAAACAATCGTTCTCGAAATAGCCTTGTACTCTCGTCTGAATTGTTTATTCGTGGCGCCATATACGAAAGGGTTGATGGTACTACTCAAATAACCCAAGAACGCGTATGTAAGGTACGCCTGTCGCGGCAAAGTGTGTTCCCCGCGCGCGGCGTCAATGTTATCCATGACAAAGATAGGAAGCCAACAACATGTGAAGCCAACGATAACTGCGGCTAAAGTCTTGGTCACTTTTGCTTCTTCCACGTTCGCTCTGAGTTGCTGAAGGTTGTTTTCCTGCGAGAAAACTTGATTTGATCTAGATACTGTGCGGAATACTTTGGCGTAACAGATTGTGATTATAGTTAAGGGTGCTGCGACGTAAACGCACTCAATAGAGACAGTATATGCAATATTGCTTTCAAATGTGTACAAACACATCGCTTTACCCGGCTGGAATTCAAAACCCCCGGTCTTGATGAAAATTGGAAGCAATGATCCAGCGAGAGCCGCACACCAAACAACAGCAATGTACAGCAAAGCTCTTTGTTTCTTGAACAACACAATGTACTTTTCTGGTTTCACAACACAGTAATATCGACTAACTGCAATTAATCCCATAGTCAGAAGAGAAGCCACTGCAAACGTTAATACTGCAAAACCGTGAAAGCGACAAAAACTCTCCCCAAACATCCAGCGGCCGCGAAACAGCGTTGCAACTGTAAAAGGCATACAGAAGGTGGACATCAGAATATCGTTTACACCAAGTGCTATCACAAACATGTTGGGAAGCGTACGAAGTCTCTGGTTTCTGTACACGGCGTAACAAGTTAGAAGATTGCCAAAGAAGGCCACAATAGTAATAACAGCAAACAAAACTGTTTCGGTCCACTCTAGAGCTTTAGTTCTTGTGGCAAGCTCGAGACAAAGTGATTCCTTCATGACTTTTAACGTGACGGTCAGCGAAGATATTCGTGTTTTGGGGGGAAATAAACGTTAGAAGCCATTTAGTTGTTGTCCCTCAACTGAAAGAGCAGCTGTTACCTGCTGTCGTTTGTAAGTGATTACGCACATGATAGGATTGACGTCAGTTTGTCATGCGTCTCTCCTGTTATTGATCGTCGTAACATTGTCAAAGTAGTCTGCAGATCCACTCGGCTATCGTCGTAACATTGTCAAAGTAGCTGTGGATCCACAAGGCGATAGCCGAGTGGATCTGCAGACTACTTTGACAATGTTACGACAAAATACATTGTCAATAACGGGACAGACCCAAGCAAAATAGACGTCAGTTTAATTTTTATAATAAAAGAAGCGCATCGCATCGTATAAATTATAAATTCATGAGGCTGTCCGCTTATTGACGATGAAAATTATATTAGCCAATGAGCGCTCGAGAATTTCTGCAGTTAGTGTAAAATTACTTGTCGGCAGCACCTGCCTTGTCTTATTTTCTATAAGCTTCTATTCGTCATTGGCCTTAATTTAATAAAGTCATTGGTTAGATGGTTAAGTGTCCGCAATTGGTTTCACTCAAACTTTCACTCAGCTGGGAAGTTTAATTTGACATGTTATCTAGCTCCTCGCATTTTAATTAGGAAAATAAGTAACCACAACGGCGACGCCGAGGAAAACATCGACTAAAGCTGAAACGAATTACCCACGAATGCCGCGATATCTCTTAGCTCTTGTTGTTGTTGTTGTTGTTGTTGTTGTTGTTGTTGTTGTTGTTGTTGTTCCGGCAATGAGCGCTCGAGAATTTCTGCAGTTAGTGTAAAATTACTTGTCGGCAGCACCTGCCTTGTCTTCTTTTCTAAGCTTCTATTCGTCACTGGCCTTAATTTATTAAAGTCATTGGTTAGATGTCCACAATTAGTTTCGGAAACTTTCACTCAGCTGGGAAGTTGAAATTGACATGTTATCTAGCTCCTCGCATTTTAAGGTATCATGGTAGGTGGATTTTTACGAAAAACGCGAAGAAATCTTTTTTTGGCTTTTCAAATTGAGAAGACTGAGATAAATATTTTGCAAAAAGAATGGGGGAAAGGGCTCTTTTACTTTTTAAGTTAAAGCAAAAAAGCTATTTTTGAATATTATTAACCCTTACAGCGCGTTGACAACCCTAATTAAAATTCACCGCCATTTGTCTCAAGTAACGCGAACTGTTCTTGATCTGGTTGTTTCATCACAAGTTGGCTTTCGTTCTTGTCAAATTTTCTTTATGTCAGGACGAAAAATTCCTGCCCATTTTCGTCTTCGAAGAGGCCGAAGAGGCGAAAATCTGGTGGAACCCACAGGTTCAGCGTCGAGCAAGATCTTTGGCTCTGAGCGACCGTGGGTCGCACTGTAACCAAGAAGAATGGTTGAAGGAACTCGAGGACACTAGTCCCGCCAATGAAGCTAAAGGACAAAATACAACAAGTACTAGTCGCAAGAAATTGTCGTAGAACGGACGCGATTCCGAAACTTCCACAACGAGAGAGTCAAGCGCAGATGTAGATGTTGACAATGTAGATCTCGAGATTTCCTCTTTTTCATGCTTTTTGGCTTCACGAGACATGGTTTTCAAAAAATGTCTGGAGAACGAAGGAGCCTAAACTTAAGCAACATAATACCAAAACCGCCGACGATATCTTTTAAGTAAAAGTGATCACGGAAGTTTAACTTGTAGTTTGTCCCTTCGCGGACGACTTCACTGCGACGCGGGTTTCCGCGCCAGAATATTAGTCGTCTGTTTATTTCAAGTTGTCATAACCTACTGTTGTGGTAAACTGACCCATGCCGACATCTGTCAGTGAGGAGGAGATTTTTAACACCCATTCATGCAAATCTCATAAAAGGTTTTTCGTGTTTTTCTCGATAAAATAAAACTGCATATAAGGATGAACATTTTTAGTTCGTTTACGCGCGTCTTCCTATGGAATTGGCTGAAAATCGGCAGGTATGTTCTAGGATACCTCCTTCGAAAAACCGTGTCGGGCTTTGTTTAATTTCGCTTCCGTTTCAAAGTTATGGCCTCTTTTATAGAAGGAGGCGTCCGCATTAAAAATATCAAAGTTTAGAAGGGTGTACAAAAAAAACCCAAACCACATCTGGAAAATCGCAGACACGACTTTTGAGGGTGATGTGTGAGAAAACATTTCCGATGTAAATTGCGCCGCTCCGATAATTCACGCGCGGAAGCGAACCAGTTTAAGTGAAGTAGTGTTTCTGGGTACTTCTTTTAATATCACTGCGACAGTAACTTTTTAGAAAATTAAGCTTTCAGAAAATGTATAGGTTGATGGGGTTTTCTTTCAAAGCGCCAGCGTAAGAGCGCGATTTCCAAAAACTGTCAATCCATCGACCATGATACCTTAATTGCATTCGACGATAGGAGAACGCATTCTAGTCGGGTCGTTCACGCCGGTTTATGTCCCGCGATTTTCTGCGATGCCAGATGATTGCAGGGTTTGGACGCCATCTTGGACTGGCTGGCTGACTGCCTGCCTGGCTGGCTGGCTGGCTGTGCTGCATGGCACAAATGGCTTCGATCTCATTTAAAATTTTCTTTGGTCGCCCAGAATTGGTAGGTAATAATAATGGCACGTTGCGGGCCAAATCTATAAACTTCAAAGGTCTTGTTTCATTGCTATCATGGAGAAATTATTGCTGTGAGATTCAAAATAGAAAGGAAAAAATACAAGTCAATGTTCAGGTGGCCTCAGAATGGAAGATCAACGAGTACAGAGTCCTCGAACCATGACGATCGGTTGTACGCTTTCTAGTGAGTTTTGAATATTGATAGCGGATTTTAAGCAGTTTCCCAGACTTTAGAAAGGAAAAACAGTAATGTACAGTATTACTTCGAAGTTCAATTCAACTTTTGGAACGATTGGTAACGCCACGGCGGATAAAATGACTGTAAAAGTTTGAGAAGTTTTCGGCAAAAACTCGAGCTTTCGCTTTAGCGTGAAGAATTCATTTGAACATGCTGATGTGCAGCAAAGCACGTCTGCGAAAATTTTGAACTTTTTTTTTTTTTTCTTTTTTTTTTTGGCTTTTACATAGGTTTCTTCTCCTCGGCGTGGATGAAAATTTATTGTAATTGAACTTCCTTTTGCATTTCTTTTTATTTGGTTCCGTGTATTTAGGGATTTAGGTTCCAAAAGTGAACAGAAACTTGCACGCTTGATTTCTGCATATTTAATTTACGGCGACCTCCACGCGTTTATTCGGTTTCGTTCGAATATATATTTTGGAGTCTTATTCAGCTACTACAGAGCTGCTGAGAAAAGAACTAAGAGGCCACTAATTTAACACAGTTGAAATACGATTGATCTCAAAATAATTGGCCTATTTTTGTCGTGTTTTTGATTTACAACTTTCATCTTTCTTTCGCTGCGCTGTAATATTTCGTCGCGCGGCGAAGAAATTATTTCATTTCTTGTTTTCAAATTGGTTTTTACCTGTGTCTTTCGCTTTTATTTTCCGTTGTTTTCTCAAATGTTGGCTGTTATATGTAGTTCAAGAATGGAAATTTGTCGTTTTGTCCTCCGAAGTCAATAATTAACTCATTTCATTTCTTGTTTTCTTATTAGTTTTACACATCAGGCTGAGTCTTTTTTGTTGATATTTTTTTAATATTTTGGCCCTTCATTTATTCAACTTTAAATAAGCGATCTTGATCCTGTGTGTGCCAATTTAACATACCAGTTTATGAATAGTGTGCCAAACACCTCATTTATCATGAATTTGTGTAAGAATTACAATGAAGTGTCCTTTTGGTGTAGAAGTGAACACTATCAAAATATGAGTTGGTCATGAAAATCAGCAAACATAAATTGGGCTTCAAGAGTAATATTTATTCCGAAAATCTATGTAGCTCAGTGATAGATTCCATGCAAATATTAGATGTATTCTGGAAATGATTGCAATATTTGTTTAAAAGGAGATTTGTTTCTTGGAGATGTTAATGGAGACTGGGATTGCCTAAGTGAAAGCCTTAAATTCCGTAGGATGTTTGTGGTACCCGCGGGGGTGATTGTTTTCTTTAAGTCTGTTTCACATCAGCCCTATAAAACTGCAGATTTGCACTTGCAAATTCGCATGGCTGGAATGAGTACAGAACATTATGTTCAGAGTATGGTGCATGATACTGGCCAAAATTACACACAGCAAATGTCAAAACCAGGAACGTGGTGTGACAATATAATTATCCTGGCAGTATCCAATACTTTTAACTGTATTGACTCGAACGCACTTAGCTAATCGATAATTATTACTAGTTAAGGAATTAAAGTAGCCACAACGTTCACGCCGACGAAAACATTGACTATAATGAATTACGCACGAATGTCGCGATATCTCAGTAACGTCTTAAGTTTTAGTTTCTTTGTGAAAACTATCACGAAACTAAGTATAGAACACGGCGTTAAATTAGAAAAGAAATTAATTAGCCGTCGTGATTCACGCTCTCAAGACAGCGCAGGATTCGGTTTTTTCACGACATTAGAGAGCTTAAATAAAAAGGACGGCGACCCGAGGACAACGCCTAGTAAAACATGAATTTATATTTTACCTTCGAGTTTCGCAGTTGTTTAGATCTGTTCAGTGCGTCTGTTGGTCTCACAACTTGCTCAAGCTAAATATGTAGCGCCAGGGTTCAATTCGAAATTAAAATACAAAAAGTTATCATCCGTCGTTCGCGTTTTCCTAAATACGTAGAACTTAGTCATTTCACGTTGTTGTTGTTGTGCAGAGGACAGCAAAGAAATGCACAAAGACTTATAACACGCGTGCATAGGCATGGTACCGTTTGTTTAGGCTTCATCCACAATACGCCGGAGAAATTTAAAACGTAGGCTTATTTAGGCCTACCGTCCGCCTAATCCTTCACGAAAACGCTTTACAATTATTATTATTATTATTATTATTACAAAGCGGACGAATTTGAAAACGCTGCCTTTTCGTTTTCGTGTGGACGAAAAACATTTTGACAACGGGCTTTTTTGAAAACGATGACCTTACGATAATCATATGATTTCCCTGCCTGAAATTTTTTTAAAACGCAAATCCAAAATGACCGGTGATTGTTGCATTTTTAAATTTCTCCGCTTAGTGTGAACGGAAAACATTTGATGCGTTTTCAGAGTGAAACCTCCATCCGGTTTAGTGTGGACGGGGCCTTAGCGACCTTGCCGTTGCCGTTGTGGTTTTCCTTGATGCAAAACTATCTGTTTAATTTTTGTATAACTATTGCAGTTTTCTCAATCGCTGCCATCGACGGTTAGTGTAATTTTCACTATTTATATTCTACCGCACACTATGTTTAATTCACACTGAAGATGGCAGAAGCATCTGCCAAAACATGTTTGTTAAATTCAAGAGCGTTGAGTTTTTCTTTAAATTTATATCATCATCATTGCCATTATCCAAACCAAATGTAGGATATGCAGTGCAAATAAAATTCTAAAGAAAATATTCTCACAACTGGCTTTTAAAAGAAATGTATGAAAAGCCGTGGAGAATTTATATCATGAACACTAGACTACGAAGAGCCTAATACAAATAATACAGCCCAATACTTTAACTAGTACATCTGCGGCAGGGAAAGTATTTCTTAAGCCCGACTCGCATGTACATTAATTAGTGATTTGCATATGTCATAGGACCACGTCAAATTTGGAAATCATTGCAGCAGGCCTAGGCCGAGTCCAGTTTGGCAGTCAAGAGAGTTTTTGAGATAAGGCTGAAACGCCTTGTACTTTTTTGCCCTCTCGTAGCAAACTTTCTTACATGGTACAACGGCCTTCAAATCTAGTGGACCCGAGATCGGTTCCTGAACACGCCGACTTCTCAGTTTTCCTTTCTGCTTTTTTTCTTTACAAGGTAGAGTGGCTCAATTTAGAATGTGTAAATCCATCACAGCAATGCAGTCCACTTGGTGTTATAAACGAGGCTTCCATGTTCGTGTACTTCATGTAGTTAACACAAAACGTTAGTAGAGATTCAGATACAAAGGAAGTGAAAATAAGGAGGGATTCAATTGGTTTTCTCAGTTTAAGACTGCTGTTGTAGCAATTATAACCCGAGGTCATTATAAAGTAAAGTAAAAGACTTTACTTAACCTGAAAGGCCAATCAGTGATCACTGGATCACTGGTATTAACTGGCGATCAGCATTTACATATAAAATACAGCTATTCATAAAATTGTACTTTAAAAAAACAACAAGAAGATATATGTAGTAAGCCTTTACATTAAAAATTAAAACCATTGTGGAGATTATATAAAAACAAGCATTTAAAAAGAAGAGCAACAACAACCAACAGACAAGCAAAAAACTGAACCTAATTTACGGTACATACATGATTGATACAGTCTTGATCCATAAGATAATTTGTATAAGCTACATATGTTCGCAATACGGACATATCTTTAGCTGTTGTTGTTGTTGTTGTTGTTGTTCCGGCTTCGGAAACAAACAATCATTCTCAAAATAGCCTTGTACTCTCGTCTGAATTGCTTGTTCGTGGCGCCATATATGAAGGGGTTGATGGTACTACTCAAATAAGCCAAGAAAGCGTATGTAAGGTACGCCTGTCGCGGCAAAGTCTGCTCCCCGCGCGCGGCGTCAATGTTATCCATGACAGAGATAGGAAGCCAACAGCATGTGAAGCCGACCATTACTGCCGCTAAAGTCTTGGTCACTTTTGCTTCTTCCACGTTCGCTCTCAGTTGCTGAAGGTTGTTTTCCTGCGAGAAAACTTGATTCAATCTAGATACTGTGCGGAATACTTTGGCGTAGCAGATTGTGATTATAGTTAACGGTGCTGCGACGTAAACGCACTCAATAAAGACAGTATATGCAATATTGCTTTCAAATGTGTACAAACACATCGCTTTACCGGGCTGGAATTCAAATCTCCCGTTCTTGATGAAAATTGGAGGCAATGATCCAACGAGAGCCGCACACCAAACAACAGCAATGTACAGCAAACTTCTCTGTTTTTTGAACAACAACGCGTAATTTTCTGGTTTCACAACACAGTAATATCGGCTAACTGCAATTAAACCCATGGTACCCATAGAGATCATTCCAAATATCAATGCCCCAAAACCGTGGAAACGACAAAAACTCTCACCAAACATCCAGCGGCCGTGAAACAAAGTTGCAACTGAAAAAGGCATACAGAAGGTGGACATGAGAATATCGCTTACACCAAGTGCTATCACAAACATGTTGGGAAGCGTACGAAGTCTCTGGTTTCTGTACACGGCGTAACAAGTTAGAAGATTGCCAAGGAAGGCCACAGTATTAATTACAGCAAACAAAACTGTTTCAGTGCTCTCTAGAGCCTTAGTTCGCGTGGCAAGCTGGACAGAAAGCGATTCCTCCATGTTTAACGTTGACGGTAGACGAAGATATTCACGTTAATGCTGTTTAGGGCAATAAACGTTAGAAGCTATTTAGTTGTTGTAACACAGGAGGTCGTTGTCACTCAACTGAAAGAGCAGCTGTAACCTCCTGTCGTTTTTACGCCATCACATACATGATAAGAACCACGATATAGGCTCACTTCACTTGAAGGCAGCACCTGCCTTGTCTTATTTTAAGCTTCTATTCGTCACTGGCCATAATTATATTTAAAAAAAGTCATTAGCTGAGAAGTTAAATTTGACATGTCATTTAGCTCCTTGCATTAATTATTAATAGGGAATTAAAGTCATTGGCGAGTTTAAGAAAACCACTACGGCAACTTAACGCCAACGGCAACGTCGCTAAACAAAAGGTTTAATGAGCAGAACAATGGCTATGCACGTGCGCTATAATTCTTGGTACATTTCTTGGCCGTCCTCTGCCAAAAAACAACGTGAAATGACCAAAGTTCTGCGTTGTCTGGAGAACGTGAACCACGACGGCTGATTTTTTAAATTTTTATTTCGAATTACTCGATGTGTCCTATATTCAGTTTCGTGATCGCTTTGACAGTGGTAAACAAATTAAATGACTCTAGAGTACCACGAGATTCGTTGGTAAAATATAAACTCATTTTTTAATCGACGTTGTCCTCGACGTTTCTTAAGCTCCCTGTTAGAGTAGCTACGACGACGACGATGAGGAAAACATTGATTAAAAAATGAATTACCCACGACTGAATGTCACGACATCTCTAAAGTCTTTAGTTTGTTTCCCTTTATCAAAACTATCACCCAACTGAATATAGAACACGGCGTTAAATTAGAAAAAAAAATTTAAAATTAGCAGTTGTGGTTCATGTTCTCCAGATAGCGCTGAATTTGGTTATTTCACAACGTTAGAGAATTTAAGAGCCACTTTCTATAAAAATATATACCGATTTTGCTCCTTTTTTGCCCATAGGTTGGACCGCTTTTTTTGTAGAATTCTGCGCAAAACGATTTCGCCCCGATTGGGCTCAAAATCTACTTCCAGTACCTATGCTGGATTTTCTGAATATTTCACCGCATCGGACACCACACAACAACTACTTAAGTGTCTTTGAATGATTTATATTTTTAGCTCAGGTCTTCATGGTACGACTGAATGAAAAACAAATAAATCCAACTTTGTTTTTAATTTTGCAATAACACAAGGGAAACAATACTTACAATACAATTACGAACAATACATTCTTTAGACTACTTACAGCACTATACTCTACTTACATTATATTACTCTAATTATTTACACTATTTAAATTACAACATCTACAGGACTCTCAGTACACTACAAACAAATACAGTAACGACAAGGGGCAAAAAAAAAGGAGAAAAATAGATCATTATTATTACAGCTTGAAGTTGTACTATAAAAACAAAAACTGACCAAAGGCATGTGGTACATTATAGTTAAAATGAGCTATGCACCTGACAGAAGATTAGAAATAGACAAATGGATAAGAGATAAGTGCAGATAGGTATAGAAAATATAACCTAAAATATTAATTAAATCCTCAAATATCGTGCAAGAGGTATCCATTTCTTTGTGTCTCCACATTTATTTCTATTTCATATTGTGATTTTTGTGTGCATATGAAATGCGTAAGATTTGGATGATCTTCTCTTGCTTTAGCGAACCATATGTGATATCGTGCTAAGAGAAAGCCGCAATTGATAAGAAGCACAAATTGAGAGATATCTGACTTCAGACCCAAAGCAGTAATATTTGTCAAAGTATAATCTCTAGGAAGTAAATTTAAGTTTTTCAGCCATTCAGTAACTTTATTCCGAAAGTGAGATGTTAGTGGCATGAAAAAAAAAAAGATAAATTATTGACTCAGAGGAGGTGAGACAAAAAAACTGTAATTTTCGTCACCCCCTTGACCTATTCTAAATAAGAAGCTATTGGTTGGTATGCGTCTATGTAATAATTTGAACTGAAACCCTATCAGCTTAGTGCTCTTGGTGCATTTTTCAAGCCAAAAGATAGGCAGCAGTCCAAGTTATGTTGTCATATCTTGGTAGGCTACAATCCTCTAGCCATTTTTTTTTTTTGACTTAATGTTTGTGTAATTTCTTATAAATATCTATTTTTTTTTTTTTTTTCATTTACCTTGCAATACCAAAGTCATCCCTGAACCGATAAAGTTAACAAATTGACGTCAGTTTTTCATGCGTCTGTCCTGTTATTGATAATAAATTTCGTCATAACATTGTCAAAGTAGTTGTGGATCCGCAGACTACTTTGACAATGTTATGACGAAAATTATTGTCAATAACAGGACAGACGCATTAAAAACTGACGTCAATTTGTTTTTTACGGTAACAAATTGTCAAATTGTCGCTCTCGCTCGTTGACGCATCGCATAAATTATAAATGTCCGCTTATTGACAAAAATTAGCCAATGAGCGCGCGAAAATTTCTACAGTTATCGTAAAAAACATAACTGCAGACTGCTCGGGGAAATGATTCTACATGTTACGCATAACTCGTTCATTTGTAGAAGATGGGCCATTTAATGCTCTCGGTGATTCTCAAGATTCTCAGCTGTTGTGTGGGCAGCGATGACCTGCGATGCGATCAACTGAACATTGAGAAAATTCAGCATAACCTGAAGTAGATTTTGAACCTAATCGGGGCGAAATCGTTTTTTTTTGTTTGTTTGTTTTTCGCGAAATTCTGCCAAAGCAAACTATTCTTAGAGGAAACCAATAACAGTCCGTTTTTCGATTTTTCGACTTGTACAACCGAAAGTCTATTTTGGTCGATTTTTAAAGAGAGTCACTCTTAATAATGTCATTCAAATAAATTTTAAAATATGGACAAAGCATGTCAGTTTTAAATACATGTTTCGACAGTGACGTCTGTGATTGTCAGTTACAACTGGAGTGAACTTGAATATACAAATTAATATACAAACTTTGCGCAATAGGTGTTACCTAGAGTAACTGATAAAGTTTAAGTATGAGAGACCAGGCAATAGGTCATGCTAGCGACTAAGTTTTACTCAACAGAAGAACAAATCTCCAAAACATACCTGTTACCAATGCAAGTTGCATCTGAGCCTTACGTAGATTCCTTTTAGTATAAGGTGTTAAAATGCGTTTCATTTACGAATGGTCTTCTTTTTAAAATAGGAGATATCGCCAATCCCAATTTTGCATTTTGTAACGAGCCTTTGGAGGCTATTCAACAGTTTTTGTTTCATTGCGCTATTTCTTAATCCTTTCGGAATGATGTAGTTTATAACATTTTGAGTACATTAAGTAGTCGTAGATACCTATTATTGAGTGATGTCATTATTATTATTATTATTTTTTTTTTTTTTGAGGGAGGAGATAGATCTAGCAAATTATGTCTCAAATTTAGGAAAGTCGTTTATGGAATTGTAAACGAAATGACAATAAGCCATCAGCTACGAAAAAAACAAATATATCATAGAAAAGCTTCTTGCAAAAAACAAACAAACAAACAAACAAAAAACAGAATAAGACCCCGTCCACACGTATCCGGATATTTTTGAATCCGCAACTTTTTTTTTTCCGGATTCAAAAATTTCCCCGTTCACACGTAGCGTATTCAGTAATCGAATTTCCCTGTCCACACGCAGGCGAAGGTACCCGGATTCACTCTAGAGAAACTTGGCCTATACGTTGTGCCACCATATTGGTTTATTGTTCAATAAGAGACTGGACACGATTTTGCTACGTTCTCGGATTCGAAGACATCCGGATCCACCGTCCACACATTATCAGATTCGTTGCAGATTTATTTTTTCCTCTCTAGATCTGGAGAGCGGATTAAAAAATATCCGGATTCGCTGCCGAATATTCGCCGGCTGCGTGTGGAAAGAAAAAGTTGCGGATTCAAAAATATTCGGGTACATGTGGACGGGGCCTAAGAATCAATCTTTCACAAACACATGGCATGCTTATGAAAGATATATTTTGTATCTTTACTGTTGTATTATAATACCGTTTCGCTACTGTTGTCGTTGCCACTTTTCCAGCAGACTTATATATGGTCTATCAGTCTTAAACATTTATATCCAATACAATTTATGTTTTCGTAAAAAAAAAAGTCAACGGTATAAACTTGTTAAATATAGTAATGTAGTCAGGCCTTTTTGAAAAGAAATCAAAATGATTTTTAGACTTTGTTATTATCTATTTTATTATTTGTATGTGCTGTATTTGTTAGAAAGCAGTGAATGATTACATTAAAAACAAAGCTATAGGTATATAACTAGTTAAATATTGTAGTGAAGTCAGTCTTTGTTACAACATCGAAATAACGCTTAATCTTTGTTATTGATTCTACCATTAATTGTATTTGTATTTGTTATGGAAAGCAATCAGTGATTACATTTAAAAAGTCTCTTTCTTTCTTGCACTAGGCAAAGTACGAGCTCACTTTACTTTTTAAGCATAAGTACCAAATTTTAAGTAGAGGGATCACACGAATAAGGGATCTGATCGCCTCGCGAAAAAGTCTTGTTAAAAAAGGTTTTCCCAATAATACACTTCTGCAGCTCTTCACTGTACGTCACAATTAGATCTTGTCCCTGTGAAAACAAAAGAAGTAAGGATGTTTCAATTTTGATTTAAGTCACACAGGTAAACAACTTACCAAATTCATGAAGTGTTTTCTTCGATATTAGAAACATCACACCTTTATTTTCCAAACGCAAATGTCACGTCATCTCCAATCAGCATAAACGGTGCCCAGCTGGAAACCTTGGTAAAGCCGTGATCTCGCAACCACTTCATGGCCGCGTGAAGAGATACACTGGCACTTTCTCCACGAACAAGGAGCCCCTAAAAACGAATCATCAACTTCTTTGCTGCATTGACGTCTAGGGCCCACAGTGACACCAACACTGAGCGTGCACAGGATCCTAGGAACGCGCGAGCGATTCCAACAACTCCTTCAGCTCTGATTTGACCACGGCCACTGTGACAACAACTTAGTACCACCAGTTTAGCTCGCACTTGAAGTCTTGAAATGTCGGACATTTTCAAAAGGTAGTCGTCTTCCTCTAGAATCCCGGTTGTGAAGCGTGAAGGGGCCAAAGCAATTTCTCCTCTTTCAGCATTGCCATGTGCAGCAATATGTATGAGGCTCGCTGACTTCATCCTCTCCAGTACCGCTGGCTTCGTTGCGTCCTGTCCTAACAAAGGCTGAACGCCCAGCCGTCGTGCTATCATCTCTGCTTCTTTTCTTGCACCAGGCAATGGGACGAAGTTTCTATTGAAACTTCCCCTGTAAATCACCTTGGTACCAACATCAGGATCTCCCACTACCAGAGCACCAGTCTGACTGTGATAGTCTGCAGGACTGTCCTGAATGAGCTTGAGAGTCGACAAAGAAGGAACCACGCGAATTCTGAAATTCTCTGATAAATATTTCCCTCTTTCACTGAGTAAAGCTGGAAATGGAACACGGTACAGGCTGTGATCAGGAACAATGATGATTTCAGGCTCGTTAAGTAACTCCGATACCTGATGGACGAGCAGTTCGTAGAACAAAGTTAGACTCGGTTCGGGATAATCCGTATTACCAGGCATACTTTGTCGAAAGTTTGCGGGGCTCTCTTCCTGAAAGAATTCAGGATTTTTTTCAATGTTATTGTCGCTAATAGATCGATCTTCGCAAACCTCCTCTGGTAAAATACCAAACCTTCGGAAGCTTTCAGCCATGATAGCAAAAAATTCATCCAAATTTCTAGCAACCTTTGTTAACCTGATGTGGAGAACCTTTTTATCAACTTCAATTTTTCGAAACTGAATAACTCCGCTTGTCTTGAGAATCCACAGAAACACTCTTTGATCAGAATAAGAAATGAATAGACAAGTACGTTTACTTTCTTTCTTCATGACATTTTCAACACCAGTCGATGATTTCGGGTCAGCTGATATGCATTGTTCAGCAGAGTACTAAGTTGCCATCAAGTCTGCTAGGGCTCTAGCACGTCCAAGCTCTGCAACATTAAGAGCATCCTCAGGATCTCCAGCATCACAAAACAATACACTGAGCTGCTGGTAGGGAAAAACATGCTCGTCTGCAAATGATATCTTCATTTGATCGCTGCCTTGAAGATAACCTCGCATTTTTTCGGACTTTTCAATACTTCGAAACAAAAGGGAAAAAGCTCCTTCAAAGTTCCTCTGTGATAACTTCGTCGATTTAAGATTACAGTGACGCCTACAGTAGCACGAAAACTCAGTTTCAGCGTTCCCAATATCTTTAGTTGTTGAAAGTGCCGTCTCAAGATATTCTTCGGCCACGTCATGATCGCCAAGAGATTGACACACTCGCCCAAGATCTCGGTAATTTAATGCCTCTACTCTTCTATGACCAGTTTCAACTGCAATCGTCAGTGCTTTCTCAAAGCAGGCTTTAGCTTTCGCTTTTTTATCGCCGAGAGATTGAAAACATCACCTTCCTTTTGGTAACAATTTGCTTCTGCTTCTTTATCTCCACTTTTCATGCCGATCGCAAGTGCTTTATCGCAATATAATTTACTCTTTCTATATTCTCCAAGCTCAACAAAGACAGTTGCTAGGTTTAGGTATGTTCTTAATTCTCCTTCTCTTTCACCAATTTCCATTTCGATCACAAGTCCTTTCTCGTGATATTCTTCAGCCTTGCGATATTCACCAAGACAATGAAACAGAGTTCCTAGGTTTCCATAACATGTTGCTTTTACAGCTTTGTCTCCAATTTCCATGTCGATGGAAATTGCTCTCTCGTAATATTCTATAGCCTTGACATGTTCACTAAGAGATTGAAACACCGTTCCTAGGTTTCCATAACATACTGCTTATTTTGCTCTGTCACGAATTTGCATGCTGATCGCAAGTGCTTACTCGTAACATTCTCTAGCCTTGGCATATTCACCGAGAAATTTAAACACAGTTCCTAGTTTTCCACACCTTGCTCCTTCTACTGATTTGTAACCAATCTCCATGCTGATCGCAAGTGCCTTCTCGTAATATTCTCTAGCCTTGACATATTCACCGACGGAATGCAACACAGTTCCTAGCTCTCCATGAGCACATGCTTCTATTCTTTTATCAGTTGTTTGCTTGACAGGGATTGGTCTTTCAAGAAGTTGTTTTGCCTCAGCATACATATTTTGGCGCCGATACATCTGTGCCAGTAGTATGCTGAGCCAACCTTCTTCGACTGTATCATCACCCTCGCGGAGAATGGCGACGAGTTTCTTGCCGCACGCTAACGCATTTGTATGATCGCTAACACTGCGGTACGCGTGAAACATGGTGTAAGAGATCTCTTTGTGAATTAGTTGGCAGAATTGCTTTTGTATACTCAGTGCTTTGTTACTGAGCAAAACCAAGCTTTCCTTGCATAATTCGATGGCTTTCAAAGCATGACCAATGTTGAGAAGAATGGTAACAACAGCTAAGTCTATACTGATGGCTTGTGTCATTTCTTCTTCGCAATTCATGACGCTCTCATCCTTAAGCCTTAAGTAGTAACTGAAAAAAATAAACCGACAAAGGCTAAGGGTAGAATATCGCCGTATTACGTAATGCGCTTTGTGTCATTTCGAAGAAAAGCGTAGGGACTTGAAAAAGTCAAGATTGAGTGAATTAGCATTCTAAGTCTGTGCATAAATTCATTTTGGATGCATTTACAAGTTCGTGTTCTCTATTTTATACTTGACATTTCCTGTTCGCTCTGAAACCACAAAAAGATGGAATGCACGAATCAACTTTGGCCATAGGAAACTTTTCATGAGTAAATTCAACCTTGTCAAAAGCTGGAGTGATTATTCAGGTCCACAAGTGAATAAAAGCTAGTCATGAAGAGAGAAATGGTAAAAATGGCGTTTTATTTTGCCGTTTTCTTTCCCTGAAACACTGAAATTAATCCAGCACAAAATAGAGAAAAAATTCTCCTAATCGCCGCATATACTCATGTTCTCTCTTTAGCTTATAATCAGCTACACATTTAGTGCAGAAGTCTATCATTTGCCGTGAACGTTTTACTTAATTACCCCTGTAATAACATGAGGTTTTTTTTCTGATCTTCACGGTAGCATTTCGCTTGTTTCAGGCTTACTAAGGTAACTTACAAGCGCTGCTCTGAAGTATTTAAATCTTTGCCAAAAATATTTCCCCTTTCTAGTTAAAGGCGTAAATATTTAATACAAAATTAGGGCACGCAATTCAAGACAAGTTGTACTCACCCCGCCAATGTTGAAATAAAAGTCTGAAGACCAGCTTGTATTCCTTACATGAAACGAGCTTTACTGTCAGGTTTATTGTACAATGTTGGCTTTGGAAAGTAAAACACCGGATATGCGTAAGTACGTCATACAATCAGACGTTGCAAGAGGAAATTGGAAAATGAAATTTTCAAGTCCGTCATTTCAGATTTAAATTTTACATTTTTCAAAACAACCAAAGTTTTGAAATGTTTTGTTTTACCTATCTAAAAGCAATGACGAAGACTACCCCGACGACAACACCTAATAAAACAAGAATTTATATTTTTTGGTTTTGATTAACCACACGATGTTTTTGAAGTTTATTATTTAATGAAAACAATACATGTCACGGATGAGATATCATCCATCGTCAGTATTACAGTATGTTAGCTAATCTTTTCATGGGTCACCATGAGAAACGCTGGTTAGAGAATTACAATTCGGGTATCGAGTTTTACCATAGATATGTCGACGATACTTTTGCTTTGTTTAATACCGAACAGGATGCTTTATCTTTCTGTAGTTATATCGACACCCAGCACCCTAACATTAAGTTTACCATGGAGAGGGAAGAAAACCAGAAGTCCGCCTTCTTAGATGTTCTTTTAGATAACAATAGCAATTAGGGCATTATCACCTCAGTGTTTCATAAGAAGACCTACACTAACTTTTATAGTTTTGTACCTTTCAGCTACAAATCAGGATTAGTGCGCACTCTGGTAGACCGAAAGTTTAAAATCAACGATACTTGGGCTGGCTTTCATCTTGACATAAATAACCTTACCAAAACACTAAGGAAGAATTTGTTCCCTTCTAACATCTGAAAGAATGTTGATAGAAAATTTCTTAACAATCATTTCATCTCCCATTCCTCTGGGGGTGCTACTCGTAAGGGCAATTGTTTGTATTTTAAATTACCGTACATCGGTCCTTTTTCTATCATAACGCAACGCAGAATTATGAAATTAGTTAGCACTTTTTGCACTGACCTAGACACTAAGTTGGTGTTCATCCTGTTTAAAATCAGGAGTTGGTTTGGGGTCAAGGATCCTATCCCTAAGGATTTACGATCGCGAGTCGTTTATTAGTTTTCATGTGCAGGCTGTAGTGGTTGTTATGTTGGTGAAACCAACAGACACTTTGCCACTCGCATCCGCGAACATCTCTCCTCTGACAAACATTCCCACATCCTTAAACACCTGAGAAATTCTGAAAATTGTCGCTCCCTTTGTTCAGAAGGTTGTTTTAAAATTCTCGACTTTACTTCCACAAGCTTACAATTGAAAATCAAGGAAGCCATGCACATCCTTTGGGAGCAGCCGTCGTCAAATTCCCAGGTCAAATACCTTAATTTATCCCTTTCATACTAATAAGTCCCCTTTCTTAGCTTAAATAGTTTTACTTTTTTTTGGTTCGCGCCTTCATCCTTAATTATTCTTGTTAATATCTCTCTTTGTTACAATATTGATTGGATATTCTTTTTACATTTTTTCACTGTACAACTGACAATGGATGATGTCTCATCCGAAACATGTATTGTTTTCATTAAATAATAAACTTCAAAAATATCGTGTGGTTCATCAAAACCGTATCTCACTTCGTGCTGCTACGAAGCCTTGGTAACAATTTATATTTTACTTTAGAATTTCGCAGTTGTCTACATCTGTTCAGCGCGTCTATTGGTCTATTGGAACTTGCTCAAGCTAAATATGTAACACCGGCGTTTAATTTCAAATCAAAATGCGAAAAATTAACCGCCGTCATTCGCGTTTTCCAACACACGGAGAACCTAGTCATTTCTAAAAAATTACTGGATGGTGTTGCTGTTTCGTTGCCGTCGTTGTTTAAGCAATTACGACGGCGACCCCAAGGACAACGCCAAGTAAAAAATGAATTTATATTTCATTTTGGAATTTCGCAATTGTCTCGATCTGTTCAGTGCGCCTATTGCTCCCAGAACTTGTTCAAGCTAAAAATATAACATCAGCATTGACTTCAAAATGAAAATACGAAAAATTAGCCGTCGTCGTTAGCGATCTCAAAAATACGTAGAACTTAGTCATTTCAAGTTGTTGTTTTGCAGAGGACGGCAAAGAAATGTAAAAAGATTTATAACGCACGTGCACAGCCATTGTTCTACTCATTAAACCTTTTGTTTGGTGACGTTCACGTTGCCTTTGTCGTGGATTGCTTAAGGTGGCTCGATTAGATTTTTCAATAGTGACACCTGCCAATTCATCGACTACTTTTTTTTTTTTTTTTTTTAATATTCGTTTCGGTGTAAAAACATAGACAAGTTTTGACAAAAAAAGCAAAATAGCCACCTTGTTCAAGTTCATATTTTTCGAAGTCAAATGGTGCGATTTTGTTCCACTTTTCAGGAAATGTTGTTCATGTGTATATAAAAATAACATGCGCTCCGATTGCGCTTCCCGTTAACCCGGCGAACATATACTAGAGCGACTCGATTAGATTTGTTTCATGTTAACAATCGAAAACTTCAGCCGAAGATTTCTAGAAATCACGCTCATAGAATTTGTTTAAACTCGCTACACATTAGGCACACTATCTAAACTACAAGTACAGTAGACAGTTAAGAAAGAAAACCTCTAGATTTCAAGAAAATCGACCTTGAGTAAAAACAGCATTGACGTCATTGCGCTGCTATGGTAACTCCGATTTCGATAAAATACACCGCACCCGAGACTATGATCTATCCCCAGCAAGAGTGTGGATATCAATCTCCTGTATTGTGTTCTTGTGCGCTGTGACTTATATTTAAAGTTGGAAGCTGTCACTATTGAAAAATCCAATCGAGTCACCATAAGGTCCCTAAAACTGTCTGTCTGTTTAGTCTGTTTTAATTGTATCATTATATAGTATATATCTAGCATTAGGACCTCTATGTAAACCACTTTTAGTGATGGAGCTTCCTAATGAAAGATTGTTACTACTATTTTCCTGTGTATCTATTACAGTTGACGTGATTGCTGCCATTGTTATTATCTATTTATGTTTTACCGCACACAGCGTTCAATTCATACTGAAAATGGCACAAGCATCTACCGGAACATGATTATTACTAAGAGTGTTGTATTTTTCTTTAAATGTATATTACATCGCTGCTATTATCCAGGCCAAATGCTACACCAGAGGTAAGACATGTAGTGTAAATAAAATTAACAAGAAAACTTCTCACAACTGGCTTTTAATACTGCTTTTATTACTACTGAGAGATTGAAACTTTAATATAGCTACGCAGGAAAAGGTATCTCTATCACTTGTTTATTTTTTAAGCCCGACTCGAATGTACACTAATTAGTGGTTTGCATATGTCATAGGACCACATTAAATTTGGAAATAACGGGCTGTAGCAGTTGGCAATCAGGATATTTTGTGAGATAAGGCTGACACGCTTTGTATTTTCTTGCCCTATCGGAGTGAACCTGAGATCGGTTCCGGAACCTGACGACTCCTTTTTCTTTTCTACTTTTTTTGTTTACAAGGTAGAGTGGCTCAATTTAGAATGAGTAAATCCATCATAGCGATGCAGTCCATTTGGTGTTATCAACGAGGCTTCCATGTTCTTGTACCTCATGTAGTGGGCACAAAATGTCAGTCCAGAGACCCTAAGGAAGTGAAAATAAGGAGGAATTCAATTGCTTTTCTCAGTTTAAGACTGCTGTTGTAGCAATTATAACCCGAGGTCAATGTAAGATAACTTGTATAACTGGAATAACCCGGAAACCACGTATGTCCGCAATACGGACATATCTTTAGCTGTTGTTGTTGCTGCTGTTGTTGTTGTTCTGGCTTCGGAAGCAAACAGTCATTCTCAAAATAGACTTGTACTCTCGTTTGAACTGCCTATTCGTGGTGCCATATATAAAGGGGTTGACTGTACTACTCAAATAAGCCAAGAACGCGTATGTAAGGTACGCCTGTCGCGGCAAAGTGTGTTCCCCGCGCGCGGCGTCAATGTTATCCATGATGGAGATAGGAAGCCAACAACATGTGAAGCCGACCATTACTGCCGCTAAAGTTTTGGTCACTTTTGCTTCTTCCACGTTCGCTCTCAGTTGCTGAAGGGTATTTTCCTGAAAGAAAACTTGATTTGATCTAGACACTGTGCGGAATACTTTGGCGTAGCAGATTGTGATTATAGTTAACGGTGCTGCGACGTAAACGCACTCAATAAAGACAGTATAGGCAATATTGCTTTCAAATGTGTACAAACACATCGCTTTACCCGGCTGGAATTCAAATCTCCCGTTCTTGATGAAAATTGGAGGCAATGATCCAAAGAGAGCCGCGCACCAAACAACAGCAATGTACAGCAAAGCTCTTTGTTTCTTGAACAACACAATGTACTTTTCTGGTTTTACAACACAGTAATATCGACTAACTGCAATTAATCCCATGGTGCCCATGGAGACCAGTCCAAATGTCAATGCTCCAAATCCTTGGAAACGACAAAAACTCTCACCAAACATCCAGCGGCCGTGAAACAGAGTTACAACTGTAAAAGGCATACAGAAGGTGGACATGAGAATATCGCTTACACCAAGTGCTATCACGAACATATTGGGAAGCGTACGAAGTCTCTGGTTTCTGTACACGGCGTAACAAGTTAGGAAATTGCCGAAGAAGGCCACAATATTGATAACAGCAAGCAAAACTGCTTCAGTCCATTCTACAGCCTTTGTTCTCGTGGCAAGTTCGACAGAAAGCGATTCCGTCATGACTTTTAACGTTCACGAACCTGAGCTGTGAAAACTTAAACCTATTATTTTTCAGCGAAGGTATTCGCTTTTGAGCGTTGTAGAGCAAAACTCGTTTGTAGCTCTTAGGCTGATTTAACTGCGGAAGTCTGTGTCATTCTGCCGGAACAACAGTCGATAGCTGTTGTCATTTGTATGCAATCACACGATAGAATGCCGATCACATTGCTTGTCAGACACCTGCCTTGTCGACGTGTTTTTAAGTTTCTATTTGTCAGCCGCAATAATTCATTAAAAGCCATGTCCACAACTTGCTTAGCACACTTTAACTTAGCTGGGAAATTTTGACATGTTATATATCTCCTCGCATTAGTAGTATACTGAAATAGCACGGTATCTACGACTTCTACGGCGTATGATATTTTCAAAATTCACTGCATTAGACTAAACGAATAAAACATTTGCTGACCTTCGTCACGTGAGAAGGCCTTAAGGCCTGTCCAAACGGGAAATGTTTGGCGACCAAACACCATCAAGCATTGTTTGGTGACCAAACATTTTATCTTTTGACCACCTTGAGTGGTGCTGTTTGATCGTGTTTGATCGTATTTGGTCGTGTTTGAAAAAATTTGAAGGCCATCAAACATTCGATCAAACAACTTAAAACATTATTTTTGTTCTCGTGTTTGATGGGCGATGTCTTGTTCCTTTGGACAGCCGTATCAAACATGTTTGGCGCGCGCATGCGTCCCACACTTGCTCAGCGACTTGTATCCATAGTTTAATCTGTGTTTGACCAAAAATGTTTTAACCGTTTGGCCACTCACTTCAACATCAGCATGTTTGGTCAGCAAACAATGTTTGATGTTTGATGTTTTGATAAGGTGTGAGTGAATTGTTTTATTTAACAAATAAAGAGGCCTAAGCCGTGTATTACACTGTAATAAAAACGAATGTGTGGCGAAAAACAATAAAACACGCTTTCTGTTTTATTTAAGTAGTAAACCACTCTTTCTATGGGTTTACTGGCGCAATAAACCACGCGGGATGTTGGGAGAACACGAGAAAAGCTTGTAAATCACGAGCCGTTAGGCGAGTGTTCTCTCAACGTCCCAAGTGGTTTATTGCGCCGGTAAACCCATAGAAAGAATGGTTTATCGCTTTTATGAAACAAATATGGGAAAAGTCTGTCAATGAGAGGAAAAATTTTAAGTTGCTTATTCTCATCAAATTCAAGAGATAACGCGACAAACCAATCACAGCGACTAAAAGAATGAAAACACAGACTCCGCGCCGGACATGAAATCCGAAGAGCAAAGCAACGAAAACATTTTACGCTAAGAAAGTTTTAAGAAAAGAGTGGAAAAGGTTATCGGTGTAAGGCAAAAAGCATATTAATTAACTCAAAAGTATTCTGACGGGGAAATGCAGGGATTCTCAAGTGGAATCGGTCATCACGAAAGTAAAAGGCTATACGCGGAAAAGTGTTCAAGCAGTCCAGACTTTAGGTGCTTGGTGAAGCGATTCGACGCAGTGTTTAACGGTAACTTTCCAAAGTTTTGCGAATGGAATAAAGGTTAGTAACAGAAACGCTGCTTCCGAAATTTATTCAGAACTTATTTACTTATGCTGAAGGCAATGAAGTCCGTGTTTCTCTCTATATTTTGCTAAATGAAAACTATTGCTTGAAAGCTAACCTTATGGAAATCAAATTCATTATTTTATCGTGGTGTAATGCATGTATGCATGGAGTTTAAACTCAAAATTTCTGATAGGAAGAAATATTTTCCCTGCTTTTTTGACAACCCAAATTGATCAGTCAAGCCCAGCTGACTTAATCCTCCGCAGACCGTGGTAAGCACCGAAATAAGTGTTTCAAACTTCCTTAATCTTAATCTTAAGCGTAACCGGAGTCGGCGTAAAAGTTTTACCCTGGAAAAAATATAAAAAGCTTTATATGACTACCAACTTCTGGTCCTATGTTTCCTTGCAAATTTCCATGTATATGTTGAATGAAAAGATATTTGTGTTATCGATATCTCAGCCAGTGAAAGGCGAGACTGATTATTACATTTGTTATCGCTAGAGTTCCGAGTTCTCTAGTTCTCCCGTAGATCGAGCTGCCATAGATCAGGAACCGTGGTTTACCGGTACAATAGAGCATAGGTTTAGCAACTCTATTGACCAATCAGAGCGAGCTTAGTATCTCAGTTATTTTATAAACTCTGATAAAACATGGGTTTTCGACCAATCAGAGCGCGTGCAGGATCCTAAATGCCTATATTACAAAGGCTAGTAATGTAGCGTATTATAATCAGGGTTACGTACAAAAAGTAAAAAAAAAAAAGTAAAAAGCTTTATTAATGTGCCAATGTATTTAGATTTCACAACTAATTGGGGACACAGCAAAAAAAAAATTAAAATTATTTACAAATAAGGAATAATAATAAAAATGTACATACAAATAAAATTGTGTGACAAACATTGTATTGAAAGCAATGTACTGTAAGTAACGTAACGTTAGAAATCAAAAGACTGATCAACCTTCTTACTTTGATCTCCCCTTCTTAAACTCATTAATAAATGATCAAGTTAAAACAGGGAAAATCACAACCGTGAAGGAGGTTTGGATACCCAGTCTTAATTAGCATAGATTTTGACGTTTTCACTTCTCCATTTTCTCCTTAGTTTTTGTTTCGATTGAGAAGATATGTCAAACACTCCCGACAGTGTTCCATCAGCTATCCAAATACAATAGCGGCTGGAAGTCGAACCTAGCTCATTATCTAGTGAGTGATTTTCTCCAGTCTGTTGGTGATAAAATTGGCGTTGCATTCGTCGACTTCCAGCGTTTTCCCATTAATAGAGAAAATGTCTTCCGTAATGTAATGGCGTGGTGGCCTCATGGTTAGTGCGCTTGTCTCTGGATCGAGCGGTCCCGGTTCGGGTCCTGGCCGGGGACATTATGTCATGTTCCTGGGCAAGACACTTTATTCTCACAGTGCCTCTCCCCACCCAGGTGTATAAATGGGTACCGGCGACCTTACTGCTGAGGGTAGGCCTACGATGGGCTAGCATCCCATTTAGGGGGTGAAAGAAATACTCCTAGTCGCTTCATGCTACAGAAAAAGGGAAAAACTCCCGCCTGATGAGCCACTTGGCTCATATGCAAACTTTTTTTATGTCGCCGACAGCAAAATGTCATCACTGTTATTTGATATTTCCTCTCCAGTCCCCCACTTTACTGGAGGTCCTAGAGGTCTTGAAGTATTATTTCAGCGGCCACGTCTCTTTCGTTTCTGCCACAATACATCAAAAAGCGATGGATACCGGCGTAAGTAAGCCTCATATTACATCTAAACCAAACTACTACGAAGAAAAACTTTTCAAGACGTCTTCTGTTTTATCTTTCCTTGCGATTCTGTTGACGTTTGCCTTGTTCGCAAGAATCGAGATAGTGGCTCGTAACACGGAAACGATGGATTCAAAGTTCACGCAGCAAATTCAACGAATGCGAGAAGCTCTTGACAAAGCAGCCATTCTACAGGAACGTAAGAAAGGGGATTCCAACATGGTTTTTGGTAGGTCACAAGTATTCTGTGTATAATTTTGAAAACGTAAGGGAAGGTATGAGAATCGTGAGGCATAGTCTGTAATTGTTCAGCCTGCCTCGGAAAAGAGCTGCACAGTGCTGTCATATGTCATGTCATGTCTTATTTTTATTATTTAAATTGGCGCGCCTTCGCCAATATGCTACTATGCTTCTGTGCTGGCATTCAAGAAAAAAAAATGCAACTGAAGTTTCAGCTAGAATGTGGGGAGGCTGCTTGGCTCATGTTCATTATTTTACCTAACGTATATTTCATGGCTGCAAGCGTGCGCTTGTTTCCACAATGTTATAACTATTTGTTGATACACATCAGAAACCCATGACCTTGTATTTTGTTTCGTGAATTGCGGGTCAGACATAATCCCCGGGACGTGATCAAACCGGCAGAAAGAGAGACAGAAATGTTCCGTAAGGAGACTGTATTAAGCTTCTAAAAGATTAGCATTGTACAGAAATGATACTCTCTTTGAAATCCTAATCAAAACATGATTAAGGCACCAATACAAAGGTAGTATTGTTCAGCGCAGCGTGGACCCAGTACAGAAATGAAACTCTCTTATCCTAATCAAAACATGACCACAGAAAGTGTTTTAAACAAGTAAACATGTATTTTCTTTTTTAAAGGCACCGAATACAAAGGTACTATTGTTCCACGCAGCGTGGACCAAGTAAATGTTAACGACTCTGTGGGTATACAAGATATTCGGCACATGATCAAGAGATATGTCACATCGATAATCACTGGATCTGTCTGCCTAGCGCCTGGAAAAGTTTGTGTGGCAGGGGGCCCCGGTCCTCGAGGTAAACGTGGACCGAAAGGAACTAAGGGAAGAAAGGGAACGCGGGGTATCATGGGACCTCCAGGTGAACAAGGGAAGCAAGGCATGATGGGGGATATTGGACCAGCTGGAATGAAAGGAGAAAAAGGTATTTGATTTACAAGTGCTTACCTTTAAGGGAGCTACGTTGCACTTTGCACATCAAAGCGAGGAACTTATAGTCCTCCAGGCTAGAAACTAATAAGGTTTGATACTTAAACAATAATTTACATATTTATCACATTTTTACTTGCTTGTATTTATTTGTATTGTATATATTAAGTGCATGTTGATTGTAGTAGGGGATTAGATCGCAATTGGGACGCTAGTTCTGTTTCTTTCCCCGTCACATCCCGTACTATTTTGAAATTATTTGCCTATTTGAAGTCAGTTGTTTGTCTATTTGAAATTTTGTTCTTGTATATTGGTGACGAACTCGTTAAACTAAACTAATCCTAAAAAGGTAGCCGAAATTTTTCAAATTCGTCGTTCGCAATCCGTGTTAATCTTCTTCATCCTTAACCATCCTTGTTCCTTCCTGGTTTACTATTACTACTACTATTTTTGTTTTCAGGTTTAATTTCCTTCAAGGTAAAGGTCACAGTTTTGTACCTAGCCAAAATACCGTGACTGGGCTCCTTTAACTACGGATAAGATCGAAGTGGGGTGGGAGGCAGATATAGATAGTCTCCTACGCATCCATTGGGAGGCGCCGTGGCCTCATGGTTAGTGCGCTCGACTCAGGAGCGAGCGGTCTGGGTCCGAGCCCTTGCTGGGGACATAGTGTTGTGTTTTTGGGCAAGACACTTAACTCTTTCAGTGCCTATCTCCACCCAGGTGTGTAAATGGGTACCGGCGAACTTAATGCGGGGACGTAATCCTGCGATGGACGATCATCCCATCCAGGGGGGAGTAGAAATACTCCTAGTCGCTTCATGCTACTGAAACCGGGATAAGCTCCGGCCTGATGGGCCTCTTGGCTCGTATGCAGACTTTACCCCCTTACGCATCCATTACTTGGCTCGTCACGCCACACTCCTCCGCCACTAACAAACCAAAAGGTAACTGCGTATGAGACTATGTAAAAGCTGCCTAACTTTGCAACTTGATCAGCATTTATTTGGGGACAATTTGGAATAATTTGTAGATGTACTAAGAACTTGATATTTGTACGGCAACCGGATTCTGACGGGCAAATTTTCTAAAAGCATAATTTGTTTTTGTTGATAACATTTAACTTACTGTAGGTAATACGGGAGCTCCGGGACATCCGGGACCTAAAGGTGATGCAGGCAAGTCCATATCTGCACCAGCGGTGATTGTATCTCCTACGTCACTCACTGTGACTCAGAACCAGACCACCACGTTTTACTGCTCAGCTGATGGCAATCCAGAGCCTAGCGTGTCCTGGAGTACAAAAAGTGGCACAAAACTGACAAGTAGGACAAGTATGGATGATAAAGATAACAAGTTGGAGATTACCAATGCAGCTTACAATGACTCTGGGAGGTACGTTTGCACAGCTACAAATATCTTGGGACAGGATAAAAAAGAAGTGAAACTTCTCGTAGAAGGTACATTTAGGCTCTTTTCTTTATCTTCTCATTGTTTTCGTGACATGCGCGATGGCCTTATGCTAAGTGTGGTCGACTCCAGATCGAGCGGACCGAGAACGGGTCGTGGCCGGAAACATTGTGTTTTGTTCTTGGGCAAGACACTTTACTCTCACAGTGCCTCTCTACAGCCAGGTGTATCGATGGGTACTTGAAAATATAATGTGGGTATTCCCTGCGATTCACTAGCATCCCATCGAGGGAGTAGCAGAAATTCTCCTAGTCGCCACATACTACAGAAACCGGGTTAAACTCCGGCCCGATGGGTCACTTGGCTCGTTTGCAAGACTTTACCTACCTTATCTACCTTTACCACAGATCATTTATTTATTCCAGCCCATTAAGGTGACTAATATAATCAAATAAATTCCATATTTCCAGTAACAAGTTCCCATGCATCGTAAAAATCAAACAATAAAACAATTTCGTGTCGTGGACAACAAAAGTAAACTAGCGCGCCGATCGAAACGTGACAACTGTTATAAGATTCTTAATGCCTTTAGAGCCCTTCTGAAATTGCTAATGATAACTTAAACCAGTGGTATCTTTGCTTATTTGTTTTACATAATTTCTCTAGTGCCTCCACAATTTAGCGAGGTTCCCGATCAAGTTGTAAAGGTAAAGGAAAATACGGTAGCATCTGTTATTTGCCGAGCCTTTGGTTCTCCACCTCCTGCAATTCAGTGGTCTAGGGCATTCGCCTCATTACCAAAAGGACGAGCGACCGTTCAGAACGGCACCCTTAAGATTATCAGGTTCAGCCCAAAAGATGTCGGAACGTACCAGTGTAAAGCAACCAACAAGCTGGGATCTGTTACTTCATCGACAACTCTAAGTCTTCAGCAGCCTAATGGTGAGAACCAGAGATCCGTTCAACTGTTACATTCTTTCAACTACAGGGTTGAATAAGCGTTAATAATTGTGCAATGAATATCTCCAGTTCAGTCGTGGAAACGTTGTAAAGCCAACAACAGTTTAAGATAACAGTTACTTCGTTGCCAGCTAGCTTTGCAAAATAATGAAAAAAAAGTAAGAACTGGCAATGGCCAACAATTATCGCAAAAAAAGGCTACAATGATGGCTGTGATCCAGGTTTTCAGCGGCAAAAAAACCTGAGGCGTATTTAAAAGCTGCTTGCATTTGTACAATACATCCCCAAGTAAAGCAGACGGAATACCCGGGGAGGATTTGTAAGCTAGAAGTGGGCTTTTAACTGGTATTTTAAACAAATTCCAAGGATTAGAAAGGCCTGTTTTGCATTGGTTGCAATGTAAATTTATCACATCGTATATTTTGAGGGGTTGGATGGTCTTTGCGAGCATTTCCGAGCTTGCGAGCAGTGCGTTTATTTTTGTGAGCACGGGCAGTGATCAAATTTAATTGTCCTGCGAGAGCGAACACTTTAGAAAATACAGCGAGCACTTCGTAAATTTTCCGTTAGCTAGAATCTCTATTTTGACAATTTTATTTATTTTTCGCCAAATAATCTGGCTGACACCTTCGAAACGGGACAACAGGCGCAATCGCGGTTCAACCAGCAGCTTACAGCCATTCATGCCTTGTTTGATGCCAAATTATGTCTCGTAGCCTCACATTAGTCAGTGGGTAGACGCCCGGGGGAACTCCCATGTAAAAAGAACGGGGGTGCTCGTCGGAAATCTTGAAAAGAATCCCTGAGAGGTACCAAGATGCTGTTTTGTGGGCGTAGCTTGGTACCAAAACACCTTAAGCCCGTACCAACCGGCTTAAGCCGGTACCAAAACCGCTTTTAACCCCTAAAAGGTACGACTTGCACCCCCACCTCCAAACAAACAGAAAACTTCACCACAAAGTTACAAAACTCAAACCAAATTCGTCGCTTATCATGGGTTATCTTAATCAGGCTTTGAACAACCCGGTCCAGGAGTTTTGCCTTTAGGCTTGGCTTAATCTATATATTATTATTATTATGATTATGATTATCTCACTGTATATATCAGCATGGGTCAGATCAGAGCGTCAGGCCAGATCGAATTAATTTGTAATGCTACCGGTAGTGTAACGTTTGTGTTCTTTTTACTTTACATCTTATTTAAAGTATGAGGTATAGTACGAGCGTCACGCTACTAGCGTACTTGCGTTACCGGGAGCAAGTGAACGAATCAATCGGAACCGAGAGATTTTTATCCTTGCGTGGAACTGATTCATCCTGTCTGGTTTTCTATTCCTCTGGTATGAGAAATAAAGTAAGTAAGAACAGATTAACGCTTTAACTCGACAAAGAGCCGCGTGAACGTTTCTGAGATGGAATGACAATCAATTTTGATAAAGGGTCGTAAGTACTGAAACCCAAAAAAAACTAAATCCAACACTAACATCAACAAAATCAAGAGATCACGATAAGGCGCACTTTCCGAGAATAAGCAAACACGTGTAAATCACAAAAATTTAAAATTGTCAATAAGGGGCCAGTCGAGTCGGATCGAGTTGTATTCCTAAAAAAAAACCCACTGGAAAAGTTGAAAATTTACAGAGTATGTAAATAACATGTAATTAACATGTAAATAATCAAAAAAAGACTGTAAAGAATAATTTACATGATTTTTCCCCTTTTACATGTTTTGGAGGTTTCATGTAAATAACATGTAAATATTTTAAGTGAAACATGTAAATGATGAAGAAAACACTGTAAATGTTTCAAAGCATAGGGCTAAGATCATGTAAATAACATGTAAACTGTTCGTGCAAATACTGTAAATAGCCTGTAAATTTCTTGTGATTCAACCTGGAAACCCGTAAATAACATGTAAATTTAATACAGGGAGAGTGCCATAATATTGTAAATAACATGTAAATAAAAAAGGGAAGGCTGTAAACAACATGTAAATAAAAAAAGGGAGGCTATAAATAACATGGAAAATGAAAACAGGAGCCTGTAAATAACATGTAAATCGAAGAAGGGAGCCTGTAAATAACATGTAAATCGAAAAAGGGAGCCTGTAAATAACGTGTAAATTGAAAAGGGGAGTCTGTAAATAACATGGAAATCAAAAAAGGAGCCCATAAAGAACATGTAAATCGAAAAAGGGAGCCTGTAAATAACATGTAAATCAAAAAAGGGATCCTGTAAATAACATGTAAATCGAAAAAGGGAGCCTGTAAATAACATGTAAATCGAAGAAGGGAGCCTGTAAATAACATATAAATCGAAAAAGGGAGCCTGTAAATAACATGTAAATGGAAAAAGGGAGCCTGTAAATAACATGTAAATGGAAAAAGGGAGCCTGTAAACAACATGGAAATCGAAAAAGGGAGCCTGTAAAGAGCATGTAAATGGAAAAAGGGAGCCTGTAAATAACATGGAAATCGAAAAAGGGAACCTGTAAATAACATGTAAACTGAAAAGGGGAGCCTGTAAATAACCTGTAAATTGAAAAAGGGAGCCTGCAAATAACCTGTAAATTGAAAAAGGGAGCCTGTAAATAACATGAAAATTGAAAAGGGAGGCAGAAACCCTGTGCAATAAATGGTGTGTAAATAATCACTTGAGGAAAAATACATGGAATGTACTGTTTTATTGTAATCAAATCTGTTGACCTTAATTATAATAGTAGAAAATATGCAAATTTATACAGAATCAGAAATTTATTGCAATCAGAAAAAACTCAGTAAAATTCAAATAGTTTTTATATGCCATGAATAAGGTTTACAGTGTATACATTGCAACAAATAAAACATGTTTTCTTTTCTATCTATTCATAACAAAACGACTTAAATGTAATTTTGTGCATGGCCAAAATATTTTAAAATACCATGACTGAGCTCCTTTAACCAAATTCAAGCACTTTTCAAGAAGACTACTAAAATTCAAGACCTTTTCAAGATTGTGCGAAACCATGTCATATTCAGCTCTATTTAATTCATAAATAATAAAATGATTAAGAACTATACTGTTGTCAGCTACAACTAGTAAAAATTTTGCAATTTAGGTGTATTACTAAATTAAAATTGTTTGCGAATGGATACCTCTCTTAAATATATACTAAATCCACAAAGTCAAATGTAACGTAATGATAATACCTTTGTCATAAAATGAATGAATAAACTGTTTTTTCTTACTAAGTAATTAATGTAGGATTAAATTAGCCTTAACAATGAAAAATGGGGGAGGCACGATGGCCTCGTAGTTACATGTAGTGCGCTCAACTCCTGATCGAGCGATCCGGTTTCAAGCTCTAGGCGGGTACATTCTGTTGTGTTGTTGGGCAACACACTTTATTCTCAGTGTCTCTCCACCCAGGTGTATAAGTGGGTAGCAGCGAATTTAATGGTTGGGTAACCCTGCAGTGGACTGGCATCTCATCCAGGGGGAGTAGAAATAGTCCTAGTCGCTTCCTGCTACAGAAAGCGGGATAAGCTCCAGCCTGTTGGGCCATGTGGCTCGTATGCAGACTTTACCTTTACCTTATTATGAAAATTACTGCAATGTAAGTGTGAAGTATTGATCAACTTTTTTCATAGAGTGAATTGTTCTTGTTTGAAATAACAGAAAATAGGGAGAAAAAACATTTACCACAAGATAGAGATTGACATTTTAAATTCATCATAAAAACATTCATGCCAAAGGAATACTACATTGCATAACATAAAACAAGGCTTGTGACATCTTTTAGGCTATGTTTACAAAGTCACAGTTTCCTTCTTTTTCCAAAACTGTACGGAATCCAAACAGTACAAACATTTTGGACCCCTGACAAAACGTTCACTGTAAACAATATTCAAAATTTTACTTTTTCTTTTTGTGATAAAAAACTGTACTGTAAAAAAAAATTCATAGGGACCTGTTGAAATTGAAAGGCCTATCAGTACCATAGTTCCCATAACACATCATGGTACTACATGTATGTAAACATAGCCTTTTCTTTTTATGATGAAATCTTATAGCTGCTGTATTGAACAATAAGTATCAACCTAGTAATCTAAGATATTTAAATTTGATGCTAATTCACTAACACAGGTACAGTGTAAGTGATAATTCAAAGCATTAAAAAATAATGTTTAAAGTGGTTGAATTTATGCCAGAAAGCTGCCAGAGCATATCAAAGTGTTGAAGGTCACCATGTTAGACTGTAATGCACCAGGGACCCATTTCTCGAAGGTCCCAAAAAGTTTTCGCACCCAGAAAGCCATACCAAAATCTGAAATCTTATGCTTACAGAGCTGTTTTAATCGCTTATTCTCAATATGAACAGAGGTTTCCTTCACACAAGAAGTTTCAGGCATATACAGCTCTTAGTTTTTAGACACAGCTCAATTAAAGATGGCTTTGTGGGCCCGAAAAGTTTCCAGGGCCTTCAAGAAATGGGCCTTGGACCCCTTATAGAGTCATAAGTACTGTAGACTTCTCAGTGGCTGATTTTTTCCTGATCAAGCATCAATGCCAAGGAGTATGCATGTATTGACCACTCTCAATTTTACTTCATCCTACAAGTAACATAAAACATTTCGTTAAGTAAGATAAGTTATGTCTGAATATGAATCAGCAAATTCTGTGTATGATATCAATCACTGAATTTTACATTGGAGTTATTATTTTGTTTCTTGTCATTCCAATGTATACTGTGACCTTTGAAATCAGACTGTAGCCGGTCATGTTGACTGGCCAAAGTAATTTTAGCTCGGTCACGTCTCGTTTCTGACCGGTCAGGATATTTATGCAAAAATCAAGTACATGTAATGTGAGCCAAATTAAAACCACAAATATAGTTTATTTGTTCCAGTCACTGCTAGACCGTTTAAAAATTGGCTTAATATTAACCCCAGTCACTCGAATGGCATTCCTATCGATCTTGAACGCATGATAAACAGCAAGCGAATGGTCTTTAGCCATTCGAACAGATACATGTATGCATTGGTGTATGTTTTCATTAGAGGTCATAATAAAAAAGAGATTAAAAACTCTCAGATTTACAGTTGGGGATTTGATTGTTTATTCAAGAATGAACAACGTGACCGTCTCAACATGACATGACTGGTCAACATGACTGGCGAGTGAAGTTTTTGGCCAGTCAAGTGACCATTCTGGCCAGACATTGCCCGTTGACCGGCCATTATTTTGAGCCCTGAATATTCATCAATCAAACAGATCTTAATCTACATCTGTAGCTACTGTGTGACAAAAACTTTGCATCTCTGATTGGAAGGCACTGAATGTCAGAGGATGTAGAAGAACTAAACTCAAAATGTGTGGCAGTAAATATTCAATGTTCACTATCTTCTACATTGTAATATTCATGCACAATAAATCAAACTCCTATCAAACAATGTTTAAATAATAAGTCAAGTTATTTGCAGGCACAATTTGATTGTTTCTTACATGTACTTATGCTCTATTGGTGGACAAAGGTACAGCTGATGTCATAAATGTTTGTTTTTGTTTCTTTGTTATGTATTATGAAGCAGATAGATTCTACGTTGTCGCGCATCTGTTCAGTAATAGATGGCAGAAGACATCAAAATGTGGTAAGAACATCAGTGACACACGCCTGAAAAATTCACAGATTCTGTGACACACTCTGGTAATGGCTTATGTGAATATTTTTTGTTTTTACCACTTTTTGGTGTTATCTGTGATCTACTCAGGGCAGGAAAAAACCAGATCTGATTTACTCAGCCAAGTGAATTTTGCTCTTGGGCAAGTGAAAATAGAAGTTCAGTGGCCCAGTGGGCAAGTGAAATTACAATGTAGCCTCAGTAGTCTTGTGAGTCTGACTAAAAATGCAAGCTTGATAAATGATAATTTCCAGTCATTCCATTTCAAAACTTAAGACCTAAAGATTAGTTAATTATTAGGTTGAAAGCAAGAATTAGTTAGGAATCCGAGCGTACTTCATTCGCATTTGTCCTCTGATTTCCTTACTGGCCACCACACTGGCAACTAATATTTAAATGGGCGCAAGCGAAAACTGAAATTGACTGGCCCACTGGGCAAGTGACTTACAATTTTTTTTCCTGCCCTGCTACAGATGAATGAACAGATGCATGACACATGAAACCTGCATGTATTTGGTAAGAGCCCAATTTCGTACAAGTAAAATGTACAGCTGTAACAGGTCTCTAAAATGCTGTCTGGTCATCCCAGGGTAAGGCAATCGATTGAAATTGATCCATAAATTGATATAAATCAATAAATTGAAATTAATGTAAGTGTTATCAGTGCTATCAATCAACTGAAAGAAATTCATACTCACATGCTAGAGAAGTTTCAAGTTATCAATTTGATTTTACCAAATTTATCAGTCATTAGAGAATCAATTGAAAGTTGGCCTCTCTTTGTTAGTTCACATAAACTGTAGAAAAATTGTGTCCCTCAACACAATGTTTGATTGTAACTTTTTTATGTAGATTTCAAAGGCACTACCAAAGACCCCTAAAACATAGTCCCCAATACATGTATGCCAGCAAAATATTCTGTTTACAAGATACAATGTTATGTTTTTATGCAACTGTATTCATGATTTCATATTTCACTATATATCATTTGTTCATTTCTTTCTTATTAAATGTTGCTTAAAAGATAAGCTAGTATCAGCAAAATTGATAATGCTTATTGAAAATTTGATCACAATCGATTACTCATGACAAATCCTTTTATTGATTTCTGATATCATTGACTAATTCCTATTGATTGTTATGAAATAATCGATTGACTATACTGTGTCGTCCAAGACAAGTAGATTTTCCTGCCTGGGCAAGTTACTCTTCCTTTTTTTTTCAAGTCCTGTGTAGTTTTCATGACAGTTTGAGGTACATGTATACCTCTTTATAAAGTATCGTAGTGTTTTTTTTTTGAAAGAAAATTTCACAACATTTAACTTACTATCAGCACCAGTGGGTACAATGTCCATGTACAGTTGTGTAGCATATTGTAACTTGCATGTAGGTACAACTGTAGACACTTGAGTAACTTCAGAATACTTACACTAGCATAAGAGAAATTTCTCTGCTGAAGATGGCACATTACATTTTAGCTTACTAGCATTCACATCAGAGGGCAACATAACCTTAGGAGAGAATGCATCAGAAGGAATCATAAGGTGCATATAAGCCAATAACAAATGTCACATGCTCTTACTCGGTTATCGAGAACAGATAAGAACAGATAATAAAGCCCTTTATGCACAGCAGGTAAACATCAACAAAGTCGATTCCACAAGCAATGTAACTTCTCCTTGATAATGACACATTCACAACCAAAGACAAAACGAAATGTATACGTATCTTGACGTTACTTTACTCTACTCGTTCAATTTATGCAAGACTTGCTTACCTGTTGTTGTTGTTGCCTGTAATCGCTATCTTCAGCTTCTGGGTAACGGAAAACTTTGCCTTGAAACTGTGCACGATGACGAAGCGAAGGTAGAGTGGATTTTGGCCCGCTGAAACAGAGCTCGAGTTCGATGCAAGTTCCAACGAACTGCCGAACATGGCGGGAGAACCGAGAGGACCTGGTACCTAACATGAAGACCGCTGATTCCTGTTTGTTGGAGATCGGGCAATCACAAGGCTGGTACGCTCTTATAAAGGGACTGGGATAACAGTGACGGCAATGAAAGCACAGAACGGTAGAAATCACAAAAAAAAACCAAAACAAAACAAAAAAACAAAATGTCATTTTGGGTACCGAAAAAAAGTCAGCTATCATTTTCGGAAAGGCGATAAGTCCTAACGTTTTCGGGAAATGGACAAAAAAGCCCTAATAAGTACGAGATACACAAGCTCCTCTAGAATAACCGAACAGATATATTTTTTTTTTGTGCTACCTAAAATTAACCTACAGAGCTTTGAAAGTACACCAGATAGCCTAAAACAGCGTTTCAAAGCATTCGAGAGAAAATGGTCGTTGGGCCGGCCGTGTCCCTTATGGTTCCCTGCCTAACCTAACTCGCGTCAGTTCAAACTCGGTCACCGGGGCTCTTTCCGTCTTGAACTCACACAACACGTGACGCTTTCATGGTCCTTCATGAATAAAAACGTACGTGTCCGAGAATTAATTTTTCCCTTTTCTAGAGGCGTAAGCTTGGGACGCCTGCATGTGCAGTAACAATTCTAGTTTTATTTTGTCGTTGTGGATGCGCGGAAAGTTCACAAGAAGACAGCTTCGTGCGGTGTCGATCAATGCAGCGATTTAGTTTGGTGCATACCCTCTAACCCAACTTCAATTTAAAGCACACTATAGCACACGCTTGGATTTTAGAGAAGTTCAAATGCTTCAACGTAAAAGGCACCTTAATGGAGGCTTCACGGTAGGTTTACGGAGCTTTAGGGCGGTGTTACGTTTTAACTTTACGCGCCTTTAAAATGTCCCATTTATATGTTCTCGGTTACCCGTGACAACCCTTCCTCTCTCTCCCCCCGTCCCCCAAGTTTAACCTGGCCGGGGTAACTTTTCATTTATTTCTTTGCAAAATCCAACCAACCGTTTACAAGAGGATAGCGAACCTGTCGGTAACTTGGAATTTACATCATTTCAACAGTCTCCGTTGGTTGAACCATTACACCAGAGTTATATTAAATAAGCCCACTTTCCCGTTACATGGTTTTTGCAGGGTTTAGGCAGGCCTTCTCTTAAATTTAGATCTTTTTTTTCTAAGAGTCTCCATTTTACATTAACGTGGTTTTAACAGTTTTTCGAAAAGCCCCCATTAGCTCATTTAAATTGTTTTCACAGCCTTTGCAAGGTCCCCCTTTTTAATTTACATGTTTTTAACAGGCTATATACAGTCCCCCACTGCACCCGTGCAACTTCTAGGTTTTCCATTTACATGGTTTTTACATGTTTCTTACAGGCTCCCTTTCTTTCATTTACATTGTTTTTACATGTTTCTTACAGGCTCCCTTTCTTTCATTTACATTGTTTTTACATGTTTCTTACAGGCCCCCTTTTTTCATTTACATGGTTTTTACATGTTTCTTACAGGCCCCCTTTTTTCATTTACATGGTTTTTACATGTTTCTTACAGGCCCCCTTTTTTCATTTACATGGTTTTTACATGTTTCTTACAGGCCCCCTTTTTTCATTTACATGGTTTTTACATGTTTCTTACCGGCCCCCTTTTTTCATTTACATGGTTTTTACATCTTTCTTACAGGCCCCCTTTTTTCATTTACATGGTTTTTACAGGGTTACAAACATAACATTTCCAGACTTTTTACAGCATTCGCTTGAATTATTTACGTGTTTCTTACATGGTTTAGCAAAGCAATTTACATGTTTTTTACAAAGGCAGATACTGTAAAAGTGCGTAAAATATTTTACAGGTTTTTACATGTTCTTCAAATGATCATTGTCGATAAAGACAATGTAAATCACTATTTACAGAACATTTACATGCTGTACTAAAAGCTGTAAATTTCCTGTAAATTTATTTTACAAAACCCTAACATGTAAATTGTAATTTACAAAGAATGTAAATCAATATTTACATGCTGTAAATTAAAATTGACATGTCCATGTAAATTTTCAACTTTTCCAGTGACCGGAAGTGAAAATGCGCTTCTGTTTACTTCATCTAGCGTTACGCTTGCATTTTACACTTGTTCGGTATATCAGTGGATTTCTCCGCGCTCTAAGACGAGTGACACGTCACAGGCCAAAAGGGCCTTTTGAGTTATATATATATAAGTAGTCCTGATTTAAAACCGAGAGTTCTGATTGGTTCTTTCTTGATCACGATTTTTCCAAACAGGCCATGTCATTTTTTTATTTCAAAGAAGCATGGTCTGAGTGCCATAATATCAACTATTTACTAACCTGGCTCACTTGGGCATTACTGGGGAATATTAGCCCTCGATTTACGTTTGTACGGCCTTACGGCCCTCGCGCTCGGTTAAGAGGAGATTAAAATCCTAAAAACGTATTCGACTGTCAATAATCAAAATATTTTGCCATGGTTAATTGAAGAAATCTTAATAGCAACGTTCATCTAGTGGTCTGTCTCTTAGCAGTTTATATTGTTCTTTAACTCTATTCAGATGTGGGTAGGAGTTACTTTTTACACCCTTTATTACCAACTTGAAGGCAATGAACTCCATATTTGCTTACGTTTCCTAACATTTATTTGGGAACAATTTGGTAGAACATGCTATTAACCAGGTTTCCACGATAATCATACTTTATGGTCCGCAAAGAATTTGAACCCGCTATAGACCCTCGAGCTCCAGTTACCATTTTCAAAGTTTTAATGTTGTAGGGGCTTTAGGATAAGTGCCTCGATCAAGCCCCCACTCAGTTTCCCTCCTGGTCCCGGCAAATACATAAAAAGCCCGTAATATTCAAGTATTCGCTTCTCATGGCTTTTTTTGTGAATTTTTTTTTGGTTTGTTTGTTTGTTTTTTCACTCCCTAGAATGCCAAAGTTATCAAAGCCTCACTAATGGTAACAGGAAAAACACACACCGTGCAGGACCTATTCTTTGCGACTATTCCGTACTCACACCGGGTTGGTATCGTTTCGAGGGAGCTGCAGGAACAAAGATGGCTACTAGTTGTGTTCCTACGAACCGCTGTGGAACCCATGCCCCTGGTTGGTTAAACGGTGCTCATCCTACTGTTGCAGAGGGTCAAGTCACCAGACAGGCCTGTTTTCATTACTTCTCAAACTGTTGTGTATGGTCCATCAACATCCAAGTGCGAAACTGCGGCGAATACTTTGTTTATTACATCATTCGAACGCCTCTAGAACACAAGTGTCATCTTCGCTACTGCGGTGCTGATTAGACTAAATAGGTGAATACGACAAGATGTGAATTCCGAGACAATCCGACACACTTGTGATTACTTCAAATGAGTTTGAACTGTAGTGAGATTGTAAAGATCGAGAGATCGACTGGTGCCACATCTAATATAATAGTAATAATAGTTGAATTCAAACTATACTATAGATCGCCCTCGTTGGACTTAACTTGACTTTACTCCAGCTCTAAATTTTATGCCATCTTGTCATCTGCAGTAATAAAGAAACCCTGGCGTTTGCACGTATTTAATACGCTTAGGTCAAAATGTTCCCACGTACTTATTTTTTTAATCTTGCCATGCAGTGAGGTAAAAATTAGCGTTTCTTGAATTTTAGCTTACAACTATCAGCAATAAAAGAAGCAATGTTAGCGAAATTTAGATCAACATAACCTAAGAATTAAAATTCAGAGTTGTTTGCAAATTTGTTTGTATCACAATAATGGCAGTCAAATGTGGTCATGTAGAAACTACACGCGTTCTGAGGTTAATTTCGAACTCAACTATACCTGCAATTTTGTTTTATGCATCTCATCAGGTTACGTGATAAAAATCTCCAACCTTTTTAGAGATTTTGCACGTTATCCAGCCTGTGCCAGGGTCTTCTTCTGACGAGCCGCCATTTTGAAGTCGTCGAGGAGAAGGCCCTGGTGACGAGGTTGAGCACATTCAAGCGGTGCCGATCAGGTTCCTTGACAACAACTTCCAATCACCGCTTCACAAGAAAAGCTCAAACATGCAAGCAATAATTTTGAGGATCCGAAGGTTTCTCGCTCTCATCAGCAATAATTTTTAGCATAAAAATTCTGTGCGAGAGCGACACCACTGCCAAAGTAAATCAAAAATTTACAAGACAGTCCTGGATAATTCATGGGTTTCTTGATCACCTTAATGATTTTACAGTATGCAAACAGTTTCATGAGTTTCTTCAACTTTATGGGGTTGCATACGCGCGTCAAGTTCAAGACTCGCGTTCTGAAATATAAATTTGCTTCTCTTCTTAATACCATTGTATAACTTCCATCAAGTGTACTCCATGTATCAGGGAAAATGAGCCTAGTTACATTTTTAATTTCTTCGAGTATCGTGTCTCGCGTTACAACTTAAGGAGTGGAGGTTGTAATCTTGTTCAACCTTCTCATGTAACAACCGGTACTACCTTAATTCTTTCACGTATAAGGTTACACATCTATGGAACCATCTTCTAATATTGAGGACTAGTTATAAATGTAACTACTATCAATATTAAATTGATTCTCTTTTACAATAATTATTGTTTTATTGGCACTATTGGGATATGTCATATATATAGATAACTTTATGTTATTTCATATTGTATATTTTACTATTACGCTTTTATTTATAATTTTATCTGTATAAACAACGGCCTTCATTTGGCGCGGAAATATGCTCCGATATTTGTCCGCGGACATTATCTGTGCCGAGGAACGAACAGTTTTTCGAGAGTGTAGCTCGAGGGAAACTGTGAGCTTTGAGGAACAAATAATGTCCAAGGACAAATATCCCAGTATATTCTCACGCCACACGCCACATGGAGGCTATTGTGTTCATTATCCTTCAAATGTTTTTCGCAACTCGCGCGGTTTTGAAAATTGGAGAATATATATATCTTATCTGCCGGCTGGGAGGTCCGACCGTAAGCCGGCAAATAACATGTTTATGTTTTCTTTTTTTTCCTGCAGTAAATTGGTTTTACAGATTACAAATTGTTTTTTTTTACGCAACTCTTGTCATTGAATCGGCTTGCGCGCCGTCTGCTAACGATTTGAAAAAGATCTTGGCAACGAGCGAGTAACTCAGATAGTAGACAAAGAAGATGTATTAAAAAACAGATTTTTTCGAACTACTTTGTGTTAGTTGCATTTATTTCACCAGTTAAGTTCTCCAAAGTTGTTTTTGCGGTGTGAAATTTCGTGCGAAGTTTGAAGTTTTACTACAAAAACAATTTCTGTCAGTCGTTGCTTTTAAAATCACTTCGTCACTTTTCTACCGTAAATTAAATAGAAGAAAGCGAGGAAATTCGTTAAGTGTATTCCACATAAATTCTCCTAAATACAGCAACAATCAGAGAGGTAAACTCGACTGAAATTGACTCAAATTTTACGACGAGAGAAACACAGGATTACGCGCCATTACAGCGCCAAGCTACAAACAACCAAGCAAACTCTCACAACTTCAAAACACTCAATTGAATTTACTTACAGTGACTTTCCTTGCCATTTTAAAGTGAACAGAGATAAACTTGCGTTGACTAATCGCCGATGGACGAGTAAAGAAGGCAAAAGATTGACGATTACCGCCAACTTTTAGGAGCGAAATTTAGGCAGCGAAGAAAAAATCCGGCCCGTGGGCCGTATCGTAAAAAGCTGGACCGGTCACGTGCGTATGATTAGCCAATCAAATTCGAGGATTTAGGAATCCGGCCCGCTCAGATGCTTGAAAAAAAATAATAACATTCGGAGATTTATCAGTTTTAGCTGGGGAGTATTCAGTCACATGACGCGTTTAGACCAGTCGCGAGCAAAAATATTTCATGGATTATACTGACTGATATTTAATTTATTTTTTTTTCTCTCGTTTTCTTTCTGTTTTTGTCATACGTTTTATACATGAGCCCCTGGCTCGGATACCGAGGACAACCTTTTCCCGCGCAAGGCATTAATAAACTGATTGATTCACTGATTGACTGATGTGAATTCGTTCCAGTCCTACGCGTTTACATCACCATGCGGGGACATTTACAGTCATTCTACGTGTTACGAGTATCATTGTAGAGGAGGGTTGTTTCCAGACAAAACTCAGGATCGCTGGTGACAGCAACAAATTAATTTATTTCCGTAAGGTAACGAATTTACAGCACTAAGCTTCTCCAAATTTGAACCAATCTCCTTTACAGAAGAAACTCTCGCTCTAATATACATGAGGCTTAAAGTTCTAGAAACTTCTATTAGGAGCTAAATTAAGTAGTTTGACACAGTTTCTAATCTGAGTAATTACATAAGGATCAGAATGTTTTGGAATGTTCTTATACAAATTGGTCACGGCTGAATGACTTCCGGTTCTAGATTGTTCTAGAACTTGACTTAAACAATTTTTCGTAACACTACGTCACGCGTCAACGGTCATCCGAATGATGTAAAGTTTATATGAAATATTTCATATATGAACTGCGGTTATAGGTGAAAGTGAAGAATGATCGTCGCAGTTAATTTTCCAATTTGAGCAACTGGAAAGAAGAAGCCTGAAAAAAAATCAGGGCTTCAACGGGTTTCGAACCCGTGACCTCCGCGATACCGGTGCGATGCTCTACCAACTGAGCTACGAAGCCACACATTGGGAGCGAGGTCAATTAATTGAGTTCATATCTTCCCGTGAGGAGTGAAATGATGTAAAGTTTATATGAAATATTTCATATATGAACTGCGGTTATGGGTGAAAGACCTCGCTCCCAATGTGTGGCTTCGTAGCTCAGTTGGTAGAGCATCGCACCGGTATCGCGGAGGTCACGGGTTCGAATCCCGTTGAAGCCCTGATTTTTTTCAGGCTTCTTCTTTCCAGTTGCTCAAATTGGAAAATTAACTGCGACGATCATTCTTCACTTTCGGTCATCCGAATGTTCAATAAACATGACAAGTCTTGTTTTCCATATTTGAGCATTGCCTTTTGTTTTTACTAATTTAAAGAGGAAACTGCAAAATTTGAGTAGCGATTTGGAATTTTCGAACGGTCTTTTCGAGTTTTCAAAATGTTCCGACCAGCGGCCGTAAATTACCTAGGTCAGGAATATAAACCACGCATCTCTAGATCAGCTCATGTAACAAAAGGCGCAGTTTGAAAGATCATTTGAGCGTGTGATTTTCGCCTCCTCAAATAATCACTTAACACATCACATGAATCCAGTTCGACATTGGTTTCGTTTGCTGTCATTGTACGAATACAGGCATTGAGTAGTAAGCCTTCCTCTTGTTTTCTGCACCCGGTAAACGCACGTCGACAGAAATTATACTCCCGAGGAAGAAGCTCGCCTGCACTCCTTTTTTCATTCTATAAAAATATATTTTGTAAGAATATCGATTCTGAAATTTGTTAAAGTTTAAGAATATTTTAAGAATAAACCCCAAAGCTGAAATTTTAAAAAGAATATAATTTTGTGTGTTGAAAATTTGTAAATACAAGACATTATATGTTTTTATCTAAACTTGATATATGAAATTCTTCCTTTTTCTAAATAGCAAAACTAGGAAAAAAACAGCAAAAAAAGCACTAGCCGTATAACATTTCTGAAAAAAGTTCTATGTGTCATATCAGGATCTATTGCCTGCATTCCAACATTTGTTCCAAAATTACTTTAGCACCATCAAGATCAATAAATCGGAAATGCCATAAGCTATAATCTAAGAATATTAACAAGGCTATTTGCTGCCTAAAATCGACAGAAAAATAAGACTATTCAGCCCAAGCCGCAAAAACAAATATATATATATTTTTTTTTTACAAAAAAAAAAGACTACAGTCGAACCTCCCGTGAGCGACCACCCAAAATGTCAAGCCTAGGTGGTCGCTTACGAGAGCTCAGACCATTTTGCCGGTCAAAATTTTGCCTCATTAACATATGGTAACTGCAGAGAATTAACCATGTTTTAAATGTCTTATTTATGTGAAAAGTCAATTTCGAGAAGAAAAAAAAACCGGTACTTTTCGCTGAGAAAATTTCCATTTCTTGTACTACCCAGGAATGCAATGATGCAAAAACATCTTACATTGTGTCCACTTTTCGGTCTATAATCTGTTCAATGGTCCCTCACGGGAGGTTAAAAGCAAAAGAACATCTCAAACTTTTAGCTCTAAAAGTGGTCGCGGTCGCTTACGAGAGGTGTTCGCTCACAAGAGGTTCCAAATATAGTGATCTGACTTGGAAACTTTTGGTACTTTGGAAAACTGGTCGCTGAGGAGAGGTGGTCACTTACGAGAGGTGGTCGCAACCGGAGGTTCGACTGCATTTCTCCGGCTAGCACTTCTGGTACCAAAGAAGATAAGAGAAATGGACCAATGAATAAAACTACATAGCCTCTGTAAGGCACAAATGCTCTCCTTTCAAACTTGGAACCTCTAGAAATATGGTGTCCATGGTGGTCAATTTTGTCGCACAACAGATAGAACAGAGTCTCTTGTGTCACATGGATCTTCACAAAACGCCATAAATTTTACATCTATGACTTTCCAATGTCATCTCCGTCACGTATCTGAACGTCGCGCGTGAATTGGTTGATTTCCATCACATGTTCAAAACACTGTTCACACACACAAGCACATTCCAGCGGTGCCCATCAGGTTGCTTGACATCACCTTCTGATCACTTCCTCACAAGAAGCGCTCAAAGATGCAAGCAATATTTCTGAAGGTCGCAGACTTTGAATGGAGGCATGGATTTAAATTAATCGCTCTCATCTGCGTTATTTTTAGCATAAGAATGCTGTGCGAGAGCAACAAATATGAGCATTTTGACACCGCTGCCAGAGTAAATCAAAATCGTATTCACGCTTACGTGGGGAACTTTAGCATCCCGTCGATCACGCTGTTCGTGAGGATGGCGGGCAAACTAAAACAACACAGGACTCGTCTTTACTGTGATCTTCTCAGGACTGCTGTTCTCTTCTAGCCTGCATCGTTTGGAAAGACAGTCGTAGTTCTTGATGAAGAATCGGATCAGGATCATATTTTTGCCAATAACTTAACAAGTCAAATCAGGCAACACTTTCCACATCGGAAACTTGAGGTGGCCTTCGAGTCGTTACCCAGAGACGCAAGTATTTTGAATATTACGGCTTCAATAAAATCTCCGGGTTACAATCGCCAACTTTGGAGCAGTTTCTTTATTGATCTATACACAAACGATCCTATTGTAGCATGGATGGATAGCGATGTCACATTTCTTACACCAGTAACAAAAGCAACCATATTTAACGGCTCAAGGATACGCATCCTGGGTTCTCAGTGCTCCATGAAGATCCCCCGTGTGAGAACATGGGCGCACACTACCAAAATGGCGCTTGGGTTACCGATGGTGGCGGATTTCATGACGTATTTTCCTGTCTATATTTACCGCGACACTTTCACGCACTGCAGAGAGTACATTCTAAAGAGATTTAATACAAGTAACTTTGAAGAAGCATTTAAGAAGTCCTACCATAGCGCCTTTTTAATATCTCCAGTCAACGTCGTGATAAGTTACGCTGGGTTCTTCGAGAGAGATCGATATGACTGGAATCTAAAGATATACTGTAAACTGACGTTATACAATACACGTTTCCCAGTCGGCCACAAAATTGAACCACAACACACAGAAAATATTCTCTCTCAGCCTCAAACAGCTTTACATATTGATCATACTTTTCAGATAAACACAACATTTTTTCTTCCCAACATTTTTGTTAGTTACTGTCTGTCACAAAGAGCAGCCGATAAACAACAGGCGATTTGCTCCACTCGGTCATTTTCAGCGGACACTAACCTGGTTCTTTTTAATCACGATCTTATGAAACTCACACCGGGCCATGAAACACCATGTACTAGAAGCAAGAGAAACCACTGCTTAAAGAATCTAGAGCGCCATTATAACCAAGTTGGAACTGAAATTAATCAGGGGCGTGAAATAAAATGGCGGGACCTTGAAACTGTGGAAAGGCTTGCGAAGGAGGCTGACATTATCTGCAAATATTCTGTCTAGGCAATACGAGTCATAAAATAGTGGAGCTCATGTGAACGGGAAATCCACTCAATCAACGTTTGTAATCGAGTGATCAATAATCTCTTACAAAATAGTTTTTTTGGCAATACCAAGTACTGTGCGCGTTTCCTATTTACCAGGCCTCAGTTTGCCCTATCTTTGTCGTTGTTTTTAAACCTTACATTTCGGTTTTAGTTCGAATTCAGAGTTCAGTTATTACGATTTTATTCGAAATTCTTTAAATCTCCTATATTCTTCCATGATTCTTGACTTGAATCCATTTTGAACTGGTTTGCACTTAGCCAAGCTACGTGTATTAAATTGTGGGCGTCTGCTTAATGCCCGGGTTATATAATTAATTGCAGTGATCTGCGGACATCAAAAAGTGCTCAGTAGGACGGCCAAAAGGTGTCCGCGACCGCTTAATAGAAGTGACCGTTTCATAGGGATTTTATTTACAGTATTTTACTCACAGCAATTCTAAGACTTTGATAACTGGCCGCTTAACAGAGGGTGGCCGCTTAATGGCGGTTTGGCAGTATTCCATACAGTAAACGTTTTGACAAAATCTACAATGCGCTGTAGTCTTAGAATTTAGAAAAAAGTTCTGGATAATTCATTCAATTCATGATCACCTCGTACATATTTACAATGATTTTACAGAATGTAAATTTTCATGAATTTCTTCATCTTTATGGGTTTGCATATGCGCGTCACATTTCAAATATCTTTTCAGTACAGGGAACAAAACAACGAAAGAACAACGATTATTTAGGGTCGTGAACCGACTTTTTTTATTTAATCTATAGTTCGAGCGCTCTCAAGTTTTCTTCTTAAGCTCTGCGCTAGCGACGATCGCATGTTGTCTTGACATGTTGATCATTTCTAGTTCTTTTAATTCATTTCCGCGTCTCCGCACCAAAACATTGAGTATGACTATACTCCTTATTCCTCAGATAGACTTCGATGCTTACAAGATTTTTCCTTAATTTCCAAAATTCCGTGACAGTGCCATTAATTTATGTACATGTCTCAATACGATTAACAAGAGCAAAGTAGCACTAACTTCTTTGAGGTACCTAACAAGATTCACGTTCCCAAATAAAATCTGCCTCTCTTCTGAATACCATTCTATGACTTCTAACACGTGGACTTCATTTGAATTCGATCCAGTCGTACGCATTTACATCATCCTGCAGTTAAGCACATTCCAGCAGTGCCGATCAGGTTGCTTGACATCAGCTTCTCATCACTTCTTCACCAGAAACGCTCAAAGATGCAAGCAAAATTCATGACAGGCTAACAATATTTGATAAAACTTCCTTTGCTAAATTAAAGCTCAGAAAAAAAAAACAGAACAGCAGGATTTCGTATGTAAGACTTCACAAACAGAAATTTGTTAAAGCTCTCATGTTCAAGTTTTGTTCGTGGAAAGCATAAATTTAAATGGCTTTCAATGCCAGAAAAGTTTTACAATGCAAGGTCGTCAAATCGCTAGAAAATTCTCTGTAAAATTCCCGCAATGTATTACTACCAGTTTGTTGTGTTTTTTTGGTCGGTCTCCGATTGCCGAGTGCCTTTCTTGAACCAGCTGATTCAACTCCTGCTCGCTTTAATTCGCAAATCTCTTAGGTGGAGGCCCGGCAAAAAAATTAAGCTCGAAATTTGCTAGCTCACGGAAATAATATTCCCCATCTCCGGAAGAATTATTAGATTTTTCCATATTTAGAAGAAAAATAGGAATTATGTTTTACATAGTGTCAACATCGATGAAAACAATTGCCGAGATAAACTACAAATAAACAAACTGACGTGAACGTGCAAGGCACGGGCAAATGGGCAGAAAGCGCGCTTCGATAAGGCTATGTTATAATACGCATTTACATCACCCTACGGGGGCATTTAAGAGGCGCCCTCTGTAATTTTCAACTATGCCATTTGGACCAGAAAAAATCAAATTCCTCAAACTTTCTCAGATGAATGGTCTAGATAAGTGATTCACAAAAATATAGCTTTCAGTTCAATTCGATTCGTATTTTAGCGCTGGGGCCACCATCTTGGTTTTGCCCCTCTGAGAGGGCTTTCAGCGGCCATTTTAGGGCACATTTTTAACAATTTGCCATACAAAGAAAACGATCTAAATCCGGGAAAAAACCCTTTATTCGAGACAAGCAAATGTTTCTTGTTACATTGGGAGGCTGTTTTGGCAATTTGATCATCACCTGATTTTTCTACAGAATTTTAAATCTCTTCCCTTTCGGACTACTCATGAAGCGCCATAAAAAAGGCGAAGTTTAAAGGAAAATATCGCCAAAAGTACATCACTTGAGATCCCAAAACTACCCTCCGCTTAAAGAGCAATGTCTCACCTGTAAAAACATGCAATAAAAATTTTGGGGCAGTTAAAACTGTAAAATGTTAGAAGAAGAAGTTTAAGCTGTGCTTTTGTCAACAAAGACCGCCGTCCTAATTAGCATAATAACGTGAAAATAACGATGCACAGAGAAAATAATGATATATTCCACTTACCTCGCGACATGTCGACAACTGGATATTCCACGATGCCTCATGTTATATTTCCAGTATGTTTCAGCCACATTTTCGGTGATTAGTGTACGAAATCACTCTCAGACATCGCCACGGTTAAGCAGATTTCAACTCTGCGAAGCCCGCTTCATAACATCTATCAATATTATTTGTCTTTTGCCTCATAAGCCGCCGTTTACAAGAAGTTTAACAATTTGCTGAGATCCTAACCGACCCAGAACTCTGTTAGCAGCCTTTAAAATCCTCCTCTTAATCGAGGATTCCCATCAAGAACTCGTTTAAGCTCAGTTCTGTTTTGATCTGTTGTGCACCCGCCATTATTCCACAGATTGCGTTACATTTGACAAATGCACATTCCAACGGGTAGGGGTAGGGTGGGTAGGAAGTGAAAATGTAACCGACATTAAAGCCATTTTACGCATTTCTGTGGCTAAACTAGTTACTGGCTTTCCCAGAATGATTTGAACATGAGCTTCTGCTTGCAGGTATTTTCTAGTTTATTTTTGCAGGGTAGGGGGGGGGGGGGTCGTGTATTTAAAAAAAAAAAAAGGAAAAAAGAAAACGATAGACAGTATCAAGTTAAAAGATTATGATCTGTGTATCTTGATCAGCTTTATCAGTTCATCAGTGAGGCCCTATTAGGGGTTTTCAGGATACCGGATATTTGGGTAAAAAATTAACAGGATGCAAGAAATTTAGGGGAAAAATTAATGGGGTAGGGCATGTTTAGATCAGATAAAGCGGGAGAGTTGTGTCTTTCGCAGCCGGAAGTGCCATCAAATGATATGCGACATTTTATTTAAACTTCTTACATTTTCTTAGCCGTTTCACTTTTGCATCAGAAAAGAAAATGCTCAGAAAATTACTGAAGGGCAGTTAAGGACAGTGCCTTCCATTTTAGGCATGGTTTAAAGGCCAGGCGCGCGCTTGGGTTGGAACTAGTGACGTAATTAACTAACCTACCAAGCGTGCGACTTGCAACTTAAAATCCTATTGTAGCCGAAACAAATTTCGCACTAAAATTACGAGCCTGTACTAAAACCGGGATTACCAGAAAAGCAGCATATCGCTAAGCACTAACTGTGAACGGCTTCCAGCTGAAAAACTAGCTTTTATCGTATCCGTAGAAAAAATCATACTGAAATTCAACTGTAGATGGCATAATGCGCGCGCAAAACAACTGCGAGAGACGTCAATGTTTAACTTACTTGGAAAGTAACAGGAAAAAATGTAACGGACACCGACAAAGTTTTCGAAAGGATGAAACAACTCATTTAACTTTTTAAAAAGGGGTGATTACAGCTACATTTTATGGTATGAATTGGAAGTGGCAAGCCTATTTGACAATGCATTAGTTTTTGGCTGTGAGGAAAAGTTATGTAGACTATATTTTGGCTAAGCCAGAGGAGTGCTGTTGCGACGATTCAAAAGTAGTTTTCATGTTACCACTTACCACGTAGTTTAAAGATGTTTTTTAGTATGTTTAGTTTTCTGCATGTAAAAGCGAACCTTAGGAGAATCTGTGAAGAAATATCTTTACCTTTTTTTCAGGAAAATGCTACCTTCAGCATTAGCTAATTATCTCGGAAAAATTAATGAGTACCCCCAGTTTTCTTTGGGGATTCTAATAACCCTGGCTAAGATCTACTTTTTCCAAGTTTTCTTAATCTGGCGGAAACACGTTTGTATTTTGTAGGCACCATTCGTTATGAGCCTGAGGCACCCCACAGCCGCTAATGTCGTTCAGTTCTGTGATGGAGCACAGCTGCATGTCTGCACAAGACTAGTTTTCAACCCTATGCAGGGCGCTTTAAAATACCCGCATCTATCAAGCGAAGCACTAATGTTGACGCTTAGCTTTTTAAAGACATTATAGATGCGTTTAAGGCACACAAGTTGAATGAGTCATAAGCAATTGGATGAGTTAAATGACACTTGTCAAAAATATCTGCAGCTTGATTCTCAGCGGTTGTTGTGTCTTGTTGGAGGACCTTCTCCTGTCTGTTTCTGAGCTTTGAAGCCATTCGCAAGAGGAAGGATTAAACGTGGCAAGGAGTCAGGAACTCATGACAGGTGAACCGCCTAATTCTGGCCTCATCTTTTGAGCGCCTCATCTTTTGTGCTACAGTAATTGCTTCGACTTTTATGGCCGTTTCCTGACCCGAAAAAACTTTTCTTGCGCACTGCTTGTCAGTCTGTTGCCTTTCGCAGCATTTGATGGCATTTCGGGCAGCGGAAGACACAAGTATAATGCTGAACAAAAAAAACACAAGGAAGAGGCTTTTTATTGGAGTTCTATCCGTATTCTATTTGTAATAAATGAAAATTTTCGGCAAAAACTAATGGCTGTCAATGAGATTAGGAAAGTTGTTTACAAATATAGTGTGGAATGATGTGAAGTTTATATGAAATAAATGTTGTGTGGAATGTTGTGCCTCGATCTCTTTGCAGACACAAAGGTTGCCATGTAAGAAATTCTTTCTAAACGGTACAGAATTCGGGACACATTTCATTCTCTGTTTATTTCTCCAGCCCCGTCTTTATCTATCTATTCAGTGTAACAAGTGTGGGCTTCGAAATTACTAACAAGGAGCCGCGTTACCTAACCTTAAAACCCCTAAAGCCTGATACAAAACTTTCATATTCCACCGTGATATAAGTACTAAGAGTCCAGAATAAATGCTTATAGCAGTTGACTTATATTTATTTTATCCTAAATAGCTGACCATTGTTGAGGCCCCATAGTGGGAGGGCGAAAGGGGGGGGGGGATGTCGGTGTATCCCTTATCCTATTAATTTTTGTCCTAAATATCTTGTATCCTGTAAAATCCAGCTCAACGATTTCCTACTCAATTAATATCCTGTTTTATCTGATCTAAACATGCTCTACCCTATTAATTTTCCCCCTAAATTTATTCCATTCTATTAACTTTTTACCCAAATATCCAGTATCCTGAAAACCCCTAATAGGGCCTCACTGATGAACTGATAAAGCTGATCAAGATACACAGATCACCTGATACTGTCTCTCGTTTTCTTTTTTTCTTTTTTTTTTTTAATACTCAACCCCCCTCCCCCACCTACCCTGCAAAAATAAACTAGAAAATACCTGCAAGCAAAAGCTCATGTTCAAATCATTCTGGGAAAGCCAGTTACTACAATAGTTTAGCCACAGAAATGCGTAAAATGGCTTTAATGTCGGTTACATTTTCACTTCCTACCCACCCTACCCCTACCCGTTGGAATGTGCATTTGTCAAATGTAACGCAATCTGTGGAATAATGGCGGGTGCACAACAGATCAAAACAGAACTGAGCTTAAACGAGTTCTTGATGGGAATCCTCGATTAAGAGGAGGATTTTAAAGGCTGCTAACAGAGTTCTGGGTCGGTTAGGATCTCAGCAAATTGTTAAACCTCTTGTAAACGGCGGCTTATGAGGCAAAAGACAAATAATATTGATAGATGTTATGAAGCGGGCTTCGCAGAGTTGAAATCTGCTTAACCGTGGCGATGTCTGAAAGTGATTTCGTACACTAATCACCGAAAATGTGGCTGAAACATACTGGAAATATAACATGAGGCATCGTGGAATATCCAGTTGTCGACATGTCGCGAGGTAAGTGGAATATATCATTATTTTCTCTGTGCATCGTTATTTTCACGTTATTATGCTAATTAGGACGGCGGTCTTTGTTGACAAAAGCACAGCTTAAACTTCTTCTTCTAACATTTTACAGTTTTAACTGCCCCAAAATTTTTATTGCATGTTTTTACAGGTGAGACATTGCTCTTTAAGCGGAGGGTAGTTTTGGGATCTCAAGTGATGTACTTTTGGCGATATTTTCCTTTAAACTTCGCCTTTTTTATGGCGCTTCATGAGTAGTCCGAAAGGGAAGAGATTTAAAATTCTGTAGAAAAATCAGGTGATGATCAAATTGCCAAAACAGCCTCCCAATGTAACAAGAAACATTTGCTTGTCTCGAATAAAGGGTTTTTTCCCGGATTTAGATCGTTTTCTTTGTATGGCAAATTGTTAAAAATGTGCCCTAAAATGGCCGCTGAAAGCCCTCTCAGAGGGGCAAAACCAAGATGGTGGCCCCAGCGCTAAAATACGAATCGAATTGAACTGAAAGCTATATTTTTGTGAATCACTTATCTAGACCATTCATCTGAGAAAGTTTGAGGAATTTGATTTTTTCTGGTCCAAATGGCATAGTTGAAAATTACAGAGGGCGCCACTTAAGCACATTCCAGCGGTGCCGATCAGGTTGCTTGACATCACCTTCACATCACTTCTTGACAAGAAACGCTCAAAGATGCATGCAAAATTTTCGACGATCGGAAGGCTTGGATGGAGTAATGAATTCAAATTGATCGCTCTCCTCTTACTTTATTTTCAGTATAAAAATGCTGTACGAGAGCGACAAAAATGAGTATCGGAACGTTTGGAGGTTTTCGTGACGGACTGGTGTGGGCCTTAGGCCTGACCATACAAATAAAGCTGCGGTTTCAAATTTCTCCGGCGTATTTTAGACTGGGTCCCTCTGTGTTAGTTGGATACTGTTTGTTTTTATACACGCTTCGTTTGCTACGTACTGGGAAATAACTCAGTTGTAAAGTTAACTGTTTATGTTTATGTACTTTTAAAGTCGTGATAAATCTGTTCCCTACAAAATGGTCAAAAACAACAGACTTCAAAAGTTAGGCTTGAATTTGAATTTCATGCGTAGACACCATCTAACGACGGCTATTAATTATTTATAAAAGCGGACAAAGAAATTTTTTTACGCAAATTAGTGTCTCCATCTTTCTGGCAGACGCGAGATGTTCCACAGGGCTTCATCATAATCTTAATTAAAAAGACAAGGTTGCAATGAAACGCAGGGTTTTCTGGGCCTTGAATCGCTTTGCATTGACGCGAAGGTTTCAATTCGTCGCCCTATTGATGACCTTCAGTGGCATTGTTTTATGGAACTGTATCAACATGAATAACAAGAGCGAAGCAGCAGCTCCGTCATATAACCTCGCTGACAAAGCAAGACAAAATCGTGATGGCACTTCCATGGAAAATTCTACTCCATCGATCTCGCTGTTCGTGAGGATGGCGGGCAAACTGAAAGAACACAGGACTCGTTTTTTCTGCGACTTGTTCAGGACTGCTGTTCTCTTCTGGCCTGCATCGTTTGGGAAGACAGTCGTAGTTCTTGACGAGGAGTCGGAGCAGGATCATATTTTTGCCAGAAACCTAACAATTCAAATCAAACAACACTTTCCAGACCGCAAACTTGAGGTGGCCTTCGAGTCGTTACCCATAGACGCAAGTGTTTTAAAGTTCAAGGATTCTGACAAATCTCCGGGTTACAACCGCCAACTCTGGAGCAGTTTCTTCATTGATCTATACACAAACGACCGCATTGTAGCATGGATGGATACCGATGTTGCATTTCTGGCACCCGTAACAAAAGCAACCATATTTAACGGCTCAAGGATACGCATCCTGGGTTCTGAGTGCACTATGAATATCGGCTGGGTGCGAAAGTGGGAGAACGCTACCGAAATCGCGCTTGGGTTACCGATGGTCGCAGATTTTATGACGTATTTTCCTGTCTACATTTACCGCGATACTTTTGCACACTGCAGAGAGTACATTCTACAGAGATTTAATACAAGTAACTTTGAAGAAGCCTTTCAGAAGATATATCATGGTGACAACTTGATATCACCTGTCAGTGTAGTGATTAGTTTCGCTTGGTTCTTCGAGAGAGATCGATACGACTGGAATCTAAAGATATGCAGTGAGCTGAAATCATACAATACACGGCTTCCAGTCGGCCACAAAATTACACCACAAGACACAGAAGATATTCTGTCCCAGCCCCAAACGGCTTTCCATGTGCCTTACGCAAAAGAGCCCCTTTTCCCAAACATCTTTAGCAGTTACTGTCTGTCACACGAGGCAGCGGGAAACCCACGGGCCATGTGCTCCAATCATTCAGTTTCACTAGCCGATAACTTTGTTCTTTTTTACCACGATCTTCAAAGGATCACTCCAGGTAAAACACCGTGTACTGGTAACAAGAAAACTGAACACTGTTTAAAAGTTCTAGATCGTCATTACAACCAAGTTGGGTTGGACATCAGAAAAGGACGCAAAATACAATGGGAGGATTTTGAAACGGTCGAAACCCTTGCAAAAGAACTTGACATTATATGCACAATGAGGGCAAAGGAAAAAAGACAGACTGATTAGAATTGATAACTTAGAGTCACAAGTATGATTATGAAAATATCGAGGGACCCCAGACAGTATAAATCACATGTAGTAAAATTTTAAGACGTTCTCGGCTAAAAATAATATATAGATTTCGGCCAGCCTAAAAGCGGAGCTCCTCAATTATTTTTCGGAATGTTGTTACTAATGAAAATAATCCAACATGTCTGTGAGGTAAATTGCGAATGTTTTAATAGTTTCAGCCGGAACTAGGATTACATCAGCAGATCGAGGTGTAAGATGGTGTGAGAAAAACTGAAATGTGTTTGACTCGGGTGACAGGCCTACACGGACTCCAACGGCTCGTGACATCTCTACATTTGCCGTTCTCTCATAAATTCCAGCCTCTCAACCTTTTATTTTACTCTTGACTTGTTTTTGAAGGGCACTTAATGTTGCGTTATCAGGATGATTTTTTTTAAAGTAGAGTAGAACCGAAAGACTGTTAGAGGTCAGAGCTCTGCATAGTTTCAGCTGTTATCTATCGCTTTGTAGAGTATGACACCTCTGTAATTTGCCATGTGCCGAGGAGTGTAGTTTGTCTCTCCTCATTTCTATTACAGAAATGTATGTTTATTGCAGAAATGTATCTCTTTAAGAGTAAATGCCACTAAAAATCAAAAAAAATTCTAAAAATGTGGCCACGGTCGAAAAATCGATTTTGCTCATACTTTGCCAGTTTGAAGGCCTAGGTAAGTAACTGACGGAAATCAAGTTAGTTTTTTGAAATATCCAATATAACGGCAGAAATTCACGAGAAACGGTTATCGCACCGAAAGCTCAGATTTCACTTCGCGATAATCCGAAATTTTACACTTTTCAGCTTCTTGCTACACAGTCGTTTACATCGCTGTGAAACGTTCTCAACTTTAGATGTGTACATTGATTCTTCCTTAATCAAGAGATAGTGTTCATTTTTATTTCTTGTGTTTTCTGGCCGAACTGAGCCCCGATTAAGTAGACATACTTTTCTAATTAAAACAAAATTCAAAAGTTATGCAAATTCAGTGAGGAAAAAAGCTGACCGGTAGTGCTTCAAATTGTCTGATATTCTAGCAAAAGACAGTTTAGTCAATGAATTGTAGGCTTACAGTTTCATTTTTGTGGGATCTACCAGCAATTTTGCATGAACACCGATCAAAAATCGAGAAAATTGCAATTCAGCCCCTTTGAAATTTGCAATGTAACGCAACACGCTAAAATAGGTAAGACCATTTTTGTTGGCTTGAGACAGGACAATCAAAGCCTATTAATGTCTTTTACATTTGAAAAGCTTTAAAAGTAGTATTAAACTTAAAAAGTCGCCGACAAGAGTTTAAAAAAAGAGAAAAAGAAACACCAAACTTTTAAATAGCACTTTCCATCTTCTCGCTGCCCAGTGTCACGCTCGAGCGATTTTTCAAGGGAAACGAATTTGAAACCATTTTTTCACCGTTCAAAATGAGTCAAATTTTAATAACAAGATCTTTGTTGTTGATGTGCGAAATCGTGCATTAATAAGAGAAGATTGCCCAGTTAACCCGCCGAACGAAGTAAAAAAAGTCTCAATAGTATATACATATTGGAACGATGTTAGGGATTACAAGCTTTATGCCGTCGCTAACCAGTAGGAGGCTATCTATTCCCACGAAAAGTTAATGTCGTATCGATAACCAAGCAAACAACGCACTTATCAAAGAAGAATCGGAGTAAGCTGGATGAGTTAGAGACGCCCCGCGCGAGTTCGTTCTTCAATACGGTGGAATCTTTGCCGGCACGCAGTTACGGTCATACCGCTCATACAGTGTAACAAGGATATCAAAAGCCACTAAAAGTCCTTTGAGGTAAGCAAATACTTTAGGAATGATAAAGAAATAAATAATTTCCGTAGTTTTAACGGTCACACTCTCAATGACTAGCCAGAAGCAAGGTAGTCCTGTTCTGGCCCTCTCCTTGTCACGCAACGTCGAGAGGGAGGGTCCCTCGCTCTCGGCTCTCTCCCGACGTTTCGTGACAGAGAAAGGGCCAGAACTGGACTAGAAGCAAGGGAAAAAAAATTGACGCGCACAAGAATATCACCAATGTTGTACACACGCAATTTGCTTAATTACGTTTGGCCACATTGTTGCAACATCCAACATCTTACAGGATACTTGTGTTTTCGAATTATTTCTTGTTAACTTATTTGAACTGAAAAGCTTGTTAAACCAGGGTCGAAGAAAGGCTCGTCAACTGAATGAGGCAGTAGTTGGTGATATAAAACGATCCACAAGACTACATGATAAAGCATGATAAAGAGTAGGTAGCACTGACTTTTTCAGAAGTGTAAACGACAACGTAGGTTAAAGATATACCGACATGTCATTGGCTACAAAAATGCTTCATGCTTCAGTGCTAAATAGCAATGAAAACCAACCGTGGCGTCACAAATTTGGTTTGTAAACAAGGCAATTTTTATCAGGAGTTTTTTCTCATCCCCACCCCAGCGTTGTCAATGCAATTCAACTCTTTTCTCTTCCTTTCTCGCCCTGCAAGTTGATCATGAAACTGATACTGACGTCTCTTTTTCCACCCTGATCAATGAGCTGGATGCAAAGGTAGGCTTTTTGTACTGGACGAAGCTTCAAAAGAAAGCGAACTGATAGCTGAATATCGCATAATTTGAAAAAGCGATTGAAGGTTGAGTTCTGGAGAAAGTTCCATCATCTTCTACAGATTTGACGCATCTGCCAAGTCCGTCACGTGCTCGCTGCATAGTAGCACCGCGGACTGCATTGTAAAGCTCTAGTACGCGTTGTTATTTGAGAAAGCTGAACAGTGCGTTTTAGCCGTCCCGAATATCCTTGCTCCTGCAGATTTGAATTGCTTCTGGGAGGAGTTATCTAAGCGCAAAGGGAATCTAAGAGCAACTGGTGGGGAAATACTTTGAACGCTTCAAACACTCCGTCACTTCTCCCAAAGCTGCATAAATTACTTGACCTTCGCCACAGATTGTCATTTCCAAGATTGTAGCATGGGCCAAGTGTATCATGCGTGACACAAAACAGGGAGAGTTAGGGAGTGATTAAGTTTGGTTCTACTCGTATTTTTTCGCTATTACAGCCAATTTCTAAGTTAAATACTATTTCTAAAGCGTTTCAAACGTTAACGACATTATTAGGCTTTGATTTTCCTGTCTCAAGCCAACAAAAATGGTCTTACCTATTTTAGCGTGTTGCGTTACATTGCAAATTTCAAAGGGGCTGAATTGCAATTTTCTCGATTTTTGATCGGTGTTCATGCAAAATTGCTGGTAGATCCCACAAAAATGAAACTGTAAGCCTACAATTCATCGACTGAACTGTCTTTTGCTAGAATATCAGACAATTTGAAGCACTACCGGTCAGCTTTTTTCCTCACTGAATTTGCATAACTTTTGAGTTTTGTTTTAATTAGAAAAGTATGTCTACTTAATCGGGGCTCAGTTCGGCCAGAAAACACAAGAAATAAAAATGAACACTATCTCTTGATTAAGGAAGAATCAATGTATACATTTAAAGTTGAGAACTTTTCACAGCGATGTAAACGACTGTGTAGCAAGAAGCTGAAAAGTGTAAAATTTCGGATTATCGCGAAGTGAAATCTGAGCTTTCGGTGCGATAACCGTTTTTCGTGAATTTCTCCCGTTATAGTGGATATTTCAAAAAACTAACTTGATTTCCGTCGGTTACTTACTTAGGCCTTCAAACTGGCAAATTATGAGCAAAACCGATTTTTCGACCGTGGCCACGATTTCTTTGATTTTTAGGGGCAATTACTCTTAATTATTCGCTCTGGAGGGACAAAGTCGGTGAGCATCAATGTTGATTACTTGCATTCTATATTGTGATGCCGTGCCCGGTTGTTAGATTAAAATGTTTTCACCACGGATCATATTTAGCTTTGTCCAGCGTCGCCAGAGACTGCTGTAGTCTTGGAGATCCGTTCTGTGCCGTCAAAGTTATGTTTCTTCCATCCTGAATTTGTTCGATATTTTCGTCTCCTGAGCTCGATCTTTAGGTTTATACCTCCTTTGTTCGTTTTGGCACAACATGATTTAAATTTAGCTAAATTTAGATGTTCAAGTCTGTTGACTGTTTTACGTCATGTATACATTTGTAAATTGGTTATTTGAGACATTTTTTCGCGCCAGTAAATTGAATTGCTTTGTTCTCTCTCATTCTTTCAAGCCAACCATTTCAAGGGGGCGGTAGAGCATAAACAATGATGTGACTACAGGCGGATTTTTCTGCCCTCGCGCTTCGCGTGCGCTCGTGTATCGCGCTAAAGCCCGCTAATCTGCCTGTACTGCAGGCCAATTTAACATTGTCTCATGACTCAACTTTCCAGTTTGAAGCATTCAACATTCAAGTCCACGCAATTCAACATTCAACCTCATTGAACTTTCGAATGTGCATGTTTTCAATATTCAACAGCAAGCCAGTCTAGAGGTTACAGATCTTTTCACGGTCCATGGAGCGGAACTGAAATTCGTGGGAGGCAGTGAATGAGAGTAAACCAAAAGCGGGCCAACACGTATCACTCGGGCTCCGTCCACACTACGCCAGAGAAATCTAGAAACGGCGTTTTCACTCTGAAAATGCAACAAATGTTTTCAATCCATACTAAGCCAGAAAAAAATTCAAAACGCACCAATCACCGGCGGCAGAAACGCTTGGGTGCACCCCTGCATTGAGGGTTAATCACATGACTATCTTAACGTCATCGTTTTCGAAAAGCCACGTTTTAAAAATGTTTTCCGTCCACTCTAAAACGCAAAACTAGCATTGTCAAATTTCTCCGCTTTCAAAAAACGTTTTGGTAAAGCTCCGTTATAGTGACAGATTGTTGTGGGCGGAAGGGCTTACCATACTCACTCAGTTGCAAACTTAATTGTGTATGTTTATAGACATAAGTCATAATAAACTATTTTTGAAAACAGTCCGCTGATTGGTTAAAAATCGTGTTTTCTATTTCTTAACCAATGGTCAAAAAGAAGTTAGACTCGAATTTGAATTTCAAAATCAGATACCACCTGACGACGGCTCATAATTATTCGTAAAAGCGAAAAAAGGAATTTGTTTTCATGCGTATGAGAGTGTTTTCATCTTTCCAGCAGACGCGAGAAGTTCCACACGGCTCTATCAGACACCGCGGAAATACGTTTTTTGACGTCACCGTAACTGGTCAGTGGTCATGACCATCAGGCTGTGCTGTCCTTCGATGGATCAGTTCTCCGAGATTAGTATTTTGGTTCGTTTTAAGGTCGAAAATATCCTTGATACTTCTCGTTATTGGTGAGTTTGACGTCCTTAAATGGGTTTTTAATACTCAAACAATGTTCCGGTAATGAATCGGGGTACAGGGGAGTCATTTTGTGTGGAGTAATGTGTAGTTTGCTAACTCGAGCCTGGATCGCGTTGCTTCAGTCGCCCTCGCCTCAGAATTGTCGAAAACAACGATGGGTATCCAGCAAAGCAGAAGATTGGTTCTGTATGAAGCTTTTGCAAGGATTTTGAAGACTAGTTGGATTGCAAGTGTAATTTGCATGAAGTGGTTAAGGTACATGTTAGTCGGGACCGTTTTATTCACACTCACTTTGCGCCGACATGTGGTGCTTGTTCATTTAGATTACATTTCGCAACGCGTCAAAGAAACTTTGATAAGAATTTGTCTTTAAAGACTGGCTTGTTTGGCGTTTCTATCACCTTTCTGACTTTCTGCGCCTTTTGGAACAGGTGAAATAATTTTTTTGTACCTGCCGTTTGCTGTCAGAATAAAACATTTGTTCATTTCATTCACAAGATATTTCTCTATCATTAAAGATTGTTTAAGCGTACATTTACATATAATGGTGGCGTTTGCGGAGGGAGTAGAGATCGAAAATATTGTGATTTGTTGGCCGCAGCGAACGCTGGAAATACTGAAAACATTCAAGACCGCTTCATATGTTCGGTTCATAGACCATTTTTCCTCGCTTGAGGTCTTTTTTGTTTACATCGATTACATGTTGATAGTACATGGAAATTTTCAAGACCGTTTCCTTGTACATGTATGCACAGGTAACTAAATATTTTAAAATGCCCAAACACCTGAATTTGTTTACACGAAACCGCTTCCACTTATGGGATGTGGTCAAGTTTCACATCTTTTGATGCTAAAAAGACATTCAACATTTCAGGGAGGCAGTAATCAACTCTTCAATGAAACCCACTAGTTTATTTTGTTTACTCAGTCATTTGAAGAATTTCGATTTCTATTTCCCAATCTTACATGTGCAGTGTATCAACTGATATAAATAATTGACTGTTGTTTTTCCTTTCATTTAATTTAATTCACATGAGCTTTGCTCAATCACTACAAAATAATTTTTACATTGTATGTGCTTAATGAATCAGACATGTACATATCACGTGCTTTGAATCAATATGAAATTAATTATGATTCCCTTAGTCATAATATTGTATCATCCTCCCTTCTGTAAGATTCTTACTTAACTTGTAACCACTTTATTACAAGACATTATAGCACGTGATGGCAATAAATTATATAATTATATGTATTTATTTTTTTCCTGTGATATTTGGCTAACAAGTGGGTTTGTTTATGCCACTGTGTCTCTGAATTGGCTTACTGTCGTCTACAAACCATTGGTAATGTATCTGTGCTACATCCAACTCAGATACTAGACACAAAAGCATGTATTAAAGAACAGATACATTTCTTACAAATTAATATTTATTGCATTTAGTTCATCACTTAAGTTCTACAACATTGCTTTTCTCTAGTGAGAAATTTTGTGCAAAGTCTGAAGTTGTAAGTTGCAAAAACAAGTTCCATCAGTAGTTACAAATCACTTAAAATCAGGCTTTGGTACTGTAAACTGAATGGCAGAAAGCGAGGAAATTAGAAATTGTCTCAAATACACAAGTGATAAAAGAGATAAACTTGACTGAAGTTTACAGACTCCTTTTTTTAGGTTTAGGGTTAAGGTTAGGCCTAAGGGACAAGGTGGGAGGTGCGGTGGCCTTGTGGTTAGTGCGCTCAGCAATGGATCAAGCGGTCCGTGTTTGAGCCCTTGTCAAGGACATTGTGTTGTGTTTTTGGGCAAGACACTTGTACTCTCACGGTGCCTCTCTCCACAAAGGTGTACATATGGGTACTGGTGAATATAATGCTGGGGGTAACCCTGTGATCGACTAGCATCCTATCCGGCAGGGGGTAGTAGAAATACTCCTAGTCGGTTCATGCTACAGAACCCGAGTTAAGCCTGGCCTGATGGGCCACTTGGCTCTATGCAGACTTTACCTTTTACTTAGGGACAAGGTACTTCATCAAGTGGGGGAAGAGACAGTGGAGTCAGAACCTCCCACTTCCCATACCCTGTTCTCCCACTTCCCATACCTCTATCTCTTGACTCCCACCCTTGTTCGTCCTGCTCCTGTCCCCTGTAAATTAAGAGACCCAAAACACATCTTAGTCATTTAGCTGCACACCCCTTGGGCATTTCCTTTTCCTTCGTTTTCAGCCTTGCTACTCTTACCCACGTCTTTCAAATGAATGACCTATGACGTAACCACTGTCAAAGGGTTTCATTTTGGGCCTCATTTTGAGCCCAAGGGTGAATTTTTCTTTGCCCGTCGGCCTAGAAGTCTCTAAAGACACTAAATGAAAGTCAAGTAACATTTTCAGTTCTTGTTTTTGAAAGTATTTGAAGCCTTAATGAATGACAAAAATTAGCATTTTGCATTTCTCTCTGGATTTCTGCCCCCTATTCTCCCGGGCTCCCGCCCCATATTCTCCCGGGCTCCTGCCCCCTGCCTCTCCCCACCATTAACAGATGGCTGAATGTTCAGGAGAGGAGTTGCCATATGGAGAGCATTGGTCACTGTTCTCTCAGTTGGTGTTTTTACAGCATTGATGTTGTGGAAATCATCCATGGACAGTATCTAAAAGGATTTTTGCTGAGCCAAAATAGAAAAAAAATTACAATAGGAGAAGTTTTCTATTGGGAAATCCAGATAATAGTAATATGTAAACAAATATAAAATCTTAGAAAGTTATACAGAGTCTCAGGCTCTAAGGTAATGTGGTCAGAAATTATCTGGGTGGCCTTACAATCAGAAGATTGCTGTGTGAATACAGGGGGGGGGATAGCCTATTTATAACTAAAAATGAAATTCATTTATTGAGTTTTAATTGAAAGGCCGCGTGCAAGAACGTCCCCTTGATTTTTTGGCTATTTTTGAAAGTGCTCAAAAATAGCCGAATTTTGGCATGTAGGCTTCGTTTTACCTGAGAAACATTGCTCTGTAGTTTTTTTCGCTGGGTTGCTCTTCGTTTTCGAGAAATAACGTATGAAAAAAAAGGCACATTTCCTAGCGGCATCTTTTTTGTCGAACGCGAAACAAAAGAAGCCTTTTGTTTTGCTGGACAATGAAATCAACGAAGCGTCACATTAGCCGCTTGTTTTCGAGCCGATACAAGTATTGTATTCATAAAATATAGCGCCATTACTTGCGTTGCTTCGTTAGCACAAGTGATAAGGCGCTTAGTGGGCCGAGTGTGTGTATCTTTTGTCGTGAGTGGAGTTCGACACGACGTCAGACCTTTTTTTTTTTCCTGTTGATTTCTCCTTTTTTCTTTCAAACCAAAACATTAAAATAGGCGCCGGACGTACAATCGATGCTGTTGTTGCTGAAATAAACCGTTCAAGTTCGCATCGAAATCCATCTTCGATTAATAAAATATGTATCGGAAGATTCGCCCATTTATCGATACCGTCGTTGATAAACTTTTCAAGGCCTTTTTTTAAAGTGAAGTTTGAGCATTTGAGCGTGTAGCGTTTTCGAAAAGCGAATTCAATGAACTGAAAATCAGCGACCGCTAGTCGTTCGAGCCGATAAAGGCATTTTATTTATAAAATTAACAAAGTAATGGTCATGTTGTTTCTATAGCACAAGCGGTTAAGGCGCTGCGCTGCGCGTCGCGGTAGGGGATCATTTTGGTGTGACACCGGTTCGACATTACGTCAGTCTCTTTTTTCCTGTGAATTTCTCCTCTTCTTTTTGAAACCAAAACATTAAAATAGCCGGGCGTAATATCGATGCTGCTAGTGCTAAAATAAACCGTTTCGAAATACACCTTCGATTTGTAAAGTGCCATGTGTATCGAAAGATTCGCCCATTTATCGATGCTGTCGTCGATAAACTTTTCAAGGTCTCTTGTTAAGTGAAGTTTGAGCATTTGAGCGTGTAGCGTTTTCAAAAAGCGAATTCAATGACCTGAAGTCAGCGACCGCTAGTTGTTCGAACCGATACCAGTAATATTGTGACGAACGAATGCGTGACATTATTTGTTGTTGCGAAATCACCACGCTGTTGTAATAGGATCTAGTTTTTGTTCGGAGAATTGAGAAGAGAATTAAAACACGTGTGTATTTTCGTGAAGGATCTGTCCTTTATTTCGGCACGTTACATTGGTGGCAGCGGTGTAGGATTTGGCAAAAGATAGTATGGAGCACTATAACGATGTTGAGGTTAATTTTGGTCCGCTGATTGACCTGAATTCCGAAGATTTAGTTCCAACTGAAAAGGATGCGACGACAATGGCGAAATCTCCTGTCCCGGTCGGGAGTAGTACTCCACATACTGAAAGGCACAGCAACGACGAAACCGTAGACCAAGTTTTAAAGGCGATTACGGCAATCAGCATTGGCATCGAGAAGCAAAACAGTGCCTTAGAAGATCGTTTCGGCGACCTTAGTAAACGCCTCGATGCCCTCGAAACAAAACAGCGTGACAATCGTGTTACACTGGGCACCAGTCCCCGCGATAGCGGTCTGGATTTGTTTAGCAATCACGAGGAGGTGCGTTTTAGCGAACTTCCAGCCCCTCTTTCACCCAGCCCTTGTCACCAGCTTCCACAACAAAAAGAGAAGCCACGTGTCCGTCCCTCACCTTACAATGGTTCAACTCCGTGGGAGGATTATAAAGCCCAGTTCGAACTTGTAGCAGAGATCAATGGATGGGATGGACGGACCAAAGCAGCCTACCTGGCGGTCAGTCTGAGCGGCCCAGCTCAGGCAGTGCTTGGCGACCTGGACAAAACCCAGCGTACTAGCTACGCTGACCTGGTCGCAGCACTTAATAGCAGATTTGGCACATCAAACAGAACGGAAATGTTTCGGGTTTCCCTACGAAGCCGCACCCGAAAGCCTAAAGAAACCCTCCCTGAATTGGCTCAGGCAATCCGGAGGCTGACAAGACAGGCCTACCCCGATGCCCCGATTTCCCTTCGAGAGTTGATCGCAAAAGACCAGTTCATCGAGGCATTGACCGATCCAGAACTTCGTTGGAAGGTCCATCAAGCAAAGGCAGCCACTCTCACTGAGGCGTTGGATGCTGCTGTTGAAGTTGAGGCGTTTTTCTCCCCTGAGAAACAACGTGGTTGAACGAAGATCTTACAGGCGGTAACTACGCAGAGCCCAACACCAGCAGATTCCACTCTCAAGCAAGAACTGCACGAGCTTAAAACACTGGTACAAGGCCTGGTCCAGCAACCACGAGGTATCTCCGATTTGTAGCAACGTAGTTGGCAAAGGACCTGGACTTCGCCAGAGTGTTGGGCTTGCGGTGCCCAGGGGCACATTCAACGCTACTGCCCTAAACGTCTCGAAGATGGGTTGCGTACACCGTCGGGAAGGCTAGCTTCCCAACAGCCGCAGGAATGTCCGGGAAACGAGACACTGTCGAGTTCAAGGGCCAGAGCCCGACAGACCAATCAACGCTAAGGCCCACCTTACCTTCAATCAAAACAGATGCCGTGGGTGCCGACAAAGACGGCTTGTATGTTAATGGGCTCGTGAATGGAGTGCCAGTCAAGTTTTTAGTGGACACAGGAGCAAACATCACCATCCTGAAGTCCCAAACATGGGAAGCCATCTCTTGCCATCCGGAATCGACACCAAGACAGCTCCAAAACGTTCTTGACACTATGAAATTGGCCGATGGACGCTCCTCTTCCTTCCTGGGACGTGGAAACATGACACTCAGACTAGGCGACCGAGAATTTGACTGTACGACGTGGGTAGCAGAGATCGAACCAGAGGGGATCCTTGGTTTAGATTTCCTTCGTCGATATGACTGCCAATTGGTGCTTAAAGATGGCTGCTATGAGCTACAGTTCGGTGATGGCAGTGAAGCCAAACAAGGTCAACCACTCTCCCTCAGCTGCTTTCGAGTATCCATTGACCGCACAACAGTTGTCCCTCCTTGGAGCGAAGCTTTTGTAGCTGGCAAGATAGTCGGTCCATGTGCCCCTACCCTCGGACTGCTGGAACCTACGGCCAGACTGATGGAAGTGAACCACCTGATGCTAGCTAGAAGCCTGGTAGATGGAGCATCTGGCATTATTCCATTAAGAGTGCTCAACCCCACAGATTATCCTCGCACATTATACAAGGACACCGTGGCAGCTATGTGTGAACCTGTCGAACTTGTTGAACCTTCCCACATTGGACAAAACAGCGTGGCTCTTTGCCAGGTACGCGAGGAGGGTGGTAGCACGATAGCTGCTGTAGAGCCAGACAGTGGTAGGCCTTCTGTCCCTGGACACCTGTTAGACTTGTTCGAACGCAGCTCTAATCTTCTAAACCCTGACGAGCGCTCACAACTTGCCGAACTGTTGACCGAGTTTGCTGATGTATTTGCAGTTTCCTCCGACGATCTTGGCCATACCAGCTTAGTAACGCATACGATCAACACTGGATCTTCCCAGCCCATCCGTCAGCCAGCGCGACGTCTCCCCCTACACAAAAGAGCCGAAGCCGATACCCTTATCAAGGAAATGCTTCAGAAAAAAGTGATTGAGCCTTCCTCAAGTCCCTGGGTGTCACCCATCGTATTAGTGAAGAAGAAAGATGGCTCTACCCGTTTCTGCGTTGATTACCGTAAACTTAATGACGTGACAGTTAAGGACAGCTACCCTCTTCCGAGGATTGATGATTGCTTGGACGCACTTGCAGGCTGCAAGTGGTTTTCCACCCTAGATCTCTGTAGCGGTTACTGGCAGGTGGCCATGGCCGAGGCTGACAAGCCAAAGACTGCCTTCATTACTGGAAACGACCTATACCAGTTCACGGTCATGAGTTTTGGTCTCTGCGATGCTCCTGCAACTTTCGAGCGCCTCATGGAAAAGGTGTTGTCTGGGCTACCTTGGGAGGTGTGCCTTATTTACTTAGATGACATCATAGTCCATGGCCGCGAGTTTGGAGAAGCGATTCAGAGGCTGCGCACCGTATTACGGCGGCTTCGCGATGCTGGCCTCAAATTAAGCCCTAAGAAGTGCATTCTCCTCCAGCGATCGGTACCTTTTCTTGGCCATGTGGTGAGCGACCATGGCGTATCTACCGACCCCAAGAAGATTGAGGCAGTACGTACTTGGCCTTACCCACGAACAGCAAAGGATGTTAAAAGCTTTCTGGGCCTTTGCTCCTACTACAGGCGCTTTGTTCGAGGCTTTGCTGACATCGCCAGACCTCTTTACAAGCTTACCGAAGAACAAAGAGAATTCCGATGGACAAGAGAGTGCGAAGACGCGTTCTGTCAGTTCAAATCCCTGCTAACAACAGCTCCCATTTTGGCCTTCCCCACACTTGACGGCTTGTTTATCTTGGACACAGACGCAAGCAACACTGGACTTGGCGCAGTATTATCCCAAATCCAAGGGGAGGAGGAGAAGGTGATTGCATTCCACAGCAAATCACTGAACAAGAGTGAGAGAAACTACTGCGTGACGCGCAAGGAACTCTTGGCAGTTATTGTGGCAGTAAAGACCTACCACCACTACTTGTGTGGAAGGCAATTTCTCGTCCGCACAGATCACGGTGCTTTAAAGTGGCTGTTGAAGTTCAAAAATCCAGAGGGACAACTCGCCAGGTGGCTGGAACTGCTGGGTACTTATGACTTCAAGATCGAACACCGTTCCGGTATACACCATGGGAATGCCGACGCCCTCTCAAGAAGACCATGCGGTGACTGCCGATACTGCGATCGTGTCGAACAAAAGGGGGATACCACATCAGTCGCAGATTCTGGAAGTGCAGATGTTGTCCCATGCTGTGCACCCCAGGCCCTGGACAAGCCTGCAGAGAGGGGTAGCCTAACCTCTCCTCAGCCAGATCCAAAACCTCCACCTGAAAGCCAGCAGTTCCCAAGTGAAATGTCTGTATCCAAGAAGGCCTTCGTTGTTACGGGCAGTAAAAGTGACTTGCGTGCTAGCCAAGTCGCCGATGATGACCTTGGAAAGATAATCGCATGGAAGGAGTCCTATCCCTCTCGCCCAGCATGGAAGGATGTGTCAACCGAAAACAAATCCATCAAGACTTACTGGAGTCAATGGGACCGTCTGTCCCTACGAAATGGTGTCCTCTGCCGGCGGTGGGAATCTGAAGCGGGAGACGAGGTGCGTTGGCAGCTTGTTATGCCTTCCAGTCTCAGAAATGATGTTCTCCAGGAGCTCCACACTGAGGAAACCGCAGGGCACTTAGGTGTCAACAAGACGTTGGGAAGGGTTAAGGAAAGATTCTATTGGCCCGGGTGCACAAAAGATGTGAAAGACTGGTGTCGGTCATGCGACCTCTGCGCCTCCAGGGAGAGGCCGACCCGCACACCAAGAGCGCCTTTGCAGACCTACAACGTTGGTGCCCCCCTTGAGAGAGTGGCTCTCGACATACTGGGACCGCTGCCTGAATCAGACTGTGGCAACAAATACATCCTCGTCATAGGGGATTACTTTTCGAAGTGGACGGAAGCCTTCGCGATTCCCAATCAAGAGGCCACAACTGTAGCAAGAGTGTTAGTTGAAGAATTCGTGGCTCGTTTTGGCATCCCAAGGCAGATTCACTCCGATCAGGGAAGGAATTTCGAGTCAAAAGTGTTTCAAGAAATGTGCGAGGCACTGGGAATGGATAAAACCAGAACCACAGCCCTCCACCCACAGTCAGACGGAATGATTGAACGATTCAACCGGACAATAGAAGGCATGTTGTCCAAGTTTGTAGCAGAGAATCAACGGGATTGGGATAGCCACCTGCCTGTCCTGATGATGGCGTATCGCTCCGCTGTCCACGAAACCACTTCCTTTACTCCATGTGAGCTAATGTTTGGGCGGCAGATTGACCTTCCTATTGACCTTCAGTTTGGGCGTCCCGAGCAAGAAAGTGGTGACCAGGACAAAACCGAATATGTCCACCGCCTACAGGCCCGATTGGAACGCATTCATGCATTTGCCCGTGAGCATTTGAAGTTAGAGAGCGAAAGGAACAAGCAGTACTACGATCACAAGGCATCACACCGTGGCTTTGAACGTGGGGCCCCTGTTTGGCTTCATAACCCGAGACGCAAGAAAGGCAGGACCCCAAAGTTACAGAGGCCCTGGGAAGGACCGTACCTGGTAATATCTCGTCTGGATGACCTGATCTATAGGATCCAGAAAGGACCTAGGTCGAAACCAACGGTCGTGCATGTTGACCGGCTTAAGAAGTACCAGGGACACAGTTTTGTTAACTGGCTAACCGAAGGGCAGACTGGCAAAGACGGAGCATCCACTGCGGGTGAAGCTTCGAAGAGTGGCCAGCCAACTAAGCAGCAGAACTTCAAGCCTACGCCGGCAGCTAAGGAATTTGAAAAGGCGCCCGCCATTGCCGAGACAGCCCAGAAAAGGCCGCGTCGGACACCAAGGAGACCGGCCTGGACAGCTGACTATCAGATGGACTAAGACTTTGTTTACTCTATATCCGGCTAGTGACATTTGGGGACTCTAATTAAGTGTTTTTGTAAGGGGGGGATGGTGTGACGAACGAATGCGTGACATTATTTGTTGTTGCGAAATCACCACGCTGTTGTAATAGGATCTAGTTTTTGTTCGGAGAATTGAGAAGAGAATTAAAACACGTGTGTATTTTCGTGAAGGATCTGTCTTTTATTTCGGCACCTTACAATATTATACTGTGTTTACAAAATTGACACATCATGTTCATGAGTCCTCCTAATAGCACAAGCGATTAAGGCGCCTCGTCTACCGTTTTGTCCTGAGACCGGTTCGACACAAGGCCAGTCCCTTTTTTTCCTGTTAATATGTCCTCTTCGTTTTGAAACCAAAACATTAAAACAGTCTGTACTATCGATGCTGCTAAAATAATATGTTTAAGTCCACCTTCGATTGATAAAGTTCCGGAGATTTATAGACCGATTTAAAATGCCGTCACGCGTTGATAAACTTCAAGGTCTTTTTTAAAATGAAGTTTGAGCATGTAAGCGTGTAGCGTTTTTAAAAAGCGAAATCTACAACTTGAGAAAGGCGGTGAGCTTTACGGTAAACAACTAAAACTCCGACGGCGACATGTAATCGACAATAGTATGGAATAGTGGAAGGATCGAATCTAATAAGCGCGATTGGCTTTTCTTTCTGTTTTTTTATTATCACCTTTTCTTTATGTCGTGAGCTTCTCTTTTGATTAGTATTTGCACACGGATAGGCCGACACCGGTTCGATACGAGGCCAGTCGATTTTTTCTCCGGTCTATTTCTCCTCTTCTATCAAAAACCAAAACACCTATTTAAAAATTAAAAAAACCGTGCTGTCGAAGCTGCTAAAAGTAACCGTTTAAGTTTGCGTTGCGTTGAAATCCACCTTCGAAGAATTCGATCGACTGTAACGGGGAAAGCCTGGAATACTTAAACTACTAAAACCCTGAACGTATAAAAAAATCCTAAACGCCGGGATTAAAAAAACCGGGAACACAAAAAAACTAAAACCAGGAACACATAAGAAGCCCTAAGGTCGGATTATATATTTTCTTTCTTGGGCATTTTATTTTATAAACGGTATTATAAACGATTGATAGAACCTTTCCCGGCTGTGCGAATCCCTCGATCTCTCCGGAACTCTATATTAATCGAAGGTGGACTTCGATACAAACTTAAACGGTTAATTTTAGCGGCATCGGCAGCACAAGTTCTTTAAAACGGTCCTTTGGTTTTCAAAAGAAGAGGAGAGATAACGAAAAAAATGTCGATCGACGTGGTGTCGAAACGGTCTCGCGCCCTTAGTTATTTTTTTCAACTGTTAGCTCAGCTATGAACCGAAAAAAAAAAAAAAATCAAAATGCAGTTACCGTCTTATTTGGCATAAAAGCCCAGGAGCCTGGGTTCGAATTTCAGGCTGGCCAATTTATTGGAGCCAATTTATTTCAGCCTCGATATTCGTGTAAAATGTATCCTTATAAAAAAGTGTGTGGTTACTGTCGAGTTTTTCCAAACGCCAACCTCGTTCCCAGGGCTTTTCCCTAAAAATCCCTGGGAACGAGGTTGTTCAATCGCTATCAATCGATATTCTCAAAGTTAGAGACTATCGATTGTTAGTGATTTTCGTCAGTCGATAGCAATCGAGAGATTTTTTCTATAAGTTCTACAAGTCGTCAAAAATGTATGGTCGAACCTCTTTAAGAAGGCCGCAAGGCCTTGTTGGCGTACTGATATACGAATCAGCGGTAACAGGCGTCGCTCCATGTAATGCAGGGGTTGGTATTGAAGCACTGAGAGAATTGATGATAAACCTTACAGGGCTCAGGCTGTTACTATTAATATAACATCGACTACCGCTTCGAACGAGTGACGGTAGTTCACATCCAATATTCACATACAAGTTACAACGTGCAATCCATCACTTAATAAGTCACTGGAATGTGTGCGCATTATGGACTAGGAAGGCATCATTAAAACAAATCCTAACATACAACGTTAACACAGCGGCGGAGAACTCACTCGTGGAAGTTGACATCGGCGAAAAACGATATAATACCTGGGAAGCGGAAGTGAAAAACAGCCCTGTAGACCTCTGTTAAGTAGAGACTGACTTACTTAATACTATTTATACTGTTCATTTTGCTAACCTGCGCGACCATATACCCTACGGGTATGTTACGAAATCACAATGTGACCAGCTCCCAGTTGGCTCGATAGCTCAGTTGGTAGAGCACTGCACCGGTATCGCAGAGGTCATGGGTTCGAATCCCGTTCAGGCCTGAATTTTTTTCAGGCTTTTATTTCACAACTGCTTAATTTGTGTGTATAACTGCGATGATCAATCATATCTTCACATAAACCTTTTGTTAGTCATATAAACCGGGCACCACACTTGTTGTTTCTCAAGCTAGTTCGGTTCGTCAATAACGCGATACGATCAATATTGATCGTATCGCAAAAGACGCACTTCATGGTCCAAGAACTTAGTTTCAAATCATTCCCTTTAAAATAAATCGGTTATCGTCAGCAAAACCGACTGCGTAAAACCATTTTGTAACTCTGTACAAAGAAAGCGGTAATTTAATTTTCCTCGCTTCGTTGTTTACAGAAGAAATTACATGTCGCCGTCGGAGTTTTAGTTGTTTACCGTAAAGCTCACTGCCTTTCTCAAGTTGTAGATTTCGCTTTCTAAAAACGCTACGCGCTTAAATGCTCAAACTTCATTTTCAAAAAGACCTTGAAGTTTATCGACGCGTGACGGCATTTTAAATCGGTCAATAAATCTCCGGAACTTTATTAGGCGAAGGTGGACTTAAACATATTATTTTAGCAGCATCGATAGTACAGACTGTTTTAATGTTTTGGTTTCAAAAAGAAGAGGACATATTAACAGGAAAAAAAGGGACTGGCCTTGTGTCGAACCGGTCTCAGGACAAAACGGTAGACGAGGCGCCTTAATCGCTTGTGCTATTAGGAGGACACATGAACATGATGTGTCAATTTTGTAAACACAGTATAATATAACTTGTATCGGCTCGAACAACTAGCGGTCGCTGACTTCAGGTCATTGAATTCGCTTTTTGAAAACGCTACACGCTCAAATGCTCAAACTTCACTTAACAAGAGACCTTGAAAAGTTTATCGACGACAGCATCGATAAATGGGCGAATCTTTCGATACACATGGAACTTTATAAATCGAAGGTGTATTTCAAAACGGTTTATTTTAGCACTAGCAGCAGCGATATTACGCCCGGCTATTTTAATGTTTTGGTTTCAAAAAGAAGAGGAGAAATTCACAGGAAAAAAGAGACTGACGTAATGTCGAACCGGTGTCACACCAAAATGATCCCCTACCGCGACGCGCAGCGCTTTAACCGCTTGTGCTATGGAAACAACATGACAATTACTCTGTTAATTTTATAAATAAAATGCTTTTATCGGCTCGAACGACTAGCGGTCGCTGATTTTCAGTTCATTGAATTCGCTTTTCGAAAACGCTACACGCTCAAATGCTCAAACTTCACTTTAAAAAAAGGCCTTGAAAAGTTTATCAACGACGGCATCGATAAATGGGCGAATCTTCCGATACATATTTTATTAATCGAAGATGGATTTCGATGCGAACTTGAACGGTTTATTTCAGCAACAACAGCATCGATTGTACGTCCGGCGCCTATTTTAATGTTTTGGTTTGAAAGAAAAAAGGAGAAATCAACAGGAAAAAAAAAAAAGGTCTGACGTCGTGTCGAACTCCACTCACGACAAAAGATACACACACTCGGCCCACTCAGCGCCTTATCACTTGTGCTAACGAAGCAACGCAAGTGATGGAGCCAAATTTTATGAATACAATACTTGTATCGGCTCGAAAACAAGCGGCTAATGTGACGCTTCGTTGATTTCATTGTCCAGCAAAACAAAAGGCTTCTTTTGTTTCGCGTTCGACAAAAAGATGCCGCTAGGAAAAGTGCCTTTTTTTTGCATACGTTATTTCTCGAAAACGAAGAGCAACCCAGCGAAAAAAACTACAGAGCAATGTTTCTCAGGTTAAACGAAGCCTACATGCCAAAATTCGGCTATTTTTGAGCACTTTCAAAAATAGCCAAAAAATCAAGGGGACGTTCTTGCACGCGGCCTTTCAATTGGAAGTTGTTATTACCCAGATTTTATTTTTATTGTCTTGCAATAACATATGCATGTATTTTTAATTACCCTTTTAACAGCTTTGTATTCCATGTCTTCTGCCATCTTAAGATAATCAGATGTCATGTACTTCTTGTGGTTTTTTGTAATAGCTAAATAGCTTTTTTTCTAAACTCTAATAGCTATGCAACTAGTTTAAAATAATTTTCACACTTCAGAGGCGCTAAAAGCAAAATACCGAACTGCAACAATTCGAAATTATGACAAGAAACAAAGAAACAATGATAAACATGAAAATTTAAAATTTTATTTTCGCCAGCCTCAAGCTTACCGAAGTACAGTATAATTAAACTTGGATATTTTATGATAAAACATACCTCGGTGAATTCTTCCCCGAGTTGAGGCCAGATTTTGAACCCTTTTAGGGATTCAGTCCTACACTTGTTACACCAACGTGTCCAAGATTTATACGGTGATACCGAGTGGAGACAGGATGACCGTGTTTACTTACGCGAGTGCCCTCAATCGAACAAGTGGCCGGAACACGAGCTTGTCTTCCCGACGAATTTGATCGAAATGCCGTTGACATACCGACTCACACGGTTCAAGCCCATCAATTCAA
>NW_028301563.1:6605000-6630000 GCF_042242905.1 Orbicella faveolata | reverse complement strand
TCGGTGTCGCTCTATCATAATTAAAGACAAGGCTGCAATGAAACACAGACATTTCTCGACCTCGAATCGCTTTGCGTGGACGCGAAGGTGTCAATTCGTCGCCCTATTGATTACCTTCAGTGGCATTCTTTTATGGACCTGTATCTACATGATTAACGAGAGCGACGAAACTGCCCTGTCATTAAACATCGCTGACAAAGCAAAGAAAAATCGTGATAACGCTTCCATGGCAAATTCTAGTCCATCGATCACAATGTTCGTGAGGATGGCGGGCAAACTAAAACTACACAGGACTCGTTTTTACTGTGATTTTTTCAGGACTGCTGTTCTCTTCTGGCCCGCATCGTTTGGGAAGACAGTCGTAGTTCTTGACGAAGAATCAGTTGCGGATCATGTTTACGCAAATAACCTAACAATTCAAATCAAACAACACTTTCCAGACCGCAAACTTGAGGTGGCCTTTGAGTCTTTACCCATAGACGCAAGTGTTTTAAAGTTCAAGGATTCTGACAAATCTCCGGGTTACAACCGCCAACTCTGGAGCAGTTTCTTCATTGATCTATACACAAACGACCGCATTGTAGCATGGATGGATACCGATGTTGCATTTCTGGCACCCGTAACAAAAGCAACCATATTTAACGGCTCAAGGATACGCATCCTGGGTTCTGAGTGCAATATGAATATCGGCTGGGTGCAAAAGTGGGCGAAAACTACCGAAATCGCGCTTGGGTTACCGATGGTCGCAGATTTTATGACGTATTTTCCTGTCTACATTTACCGCGACACTTTTGCACACTGCAGAGAGTACATTCTACAGAGATTTAATACAAGTAACTTTGAAGAAGCCTTTCAGAAGATATATCATGGCGACAATTTGATATCACCTGTCAGTGTAGTGATTAGTTTCGCTTGGTTCTTCGAGAGAGATCGATACGACTGGAATCTAAAGATATGCAGTGAGCTGAAATTATACAATAGACGGCTCCCAATCGGCCACAAAATTACACCACAAGACACAGAAGATATTCTCTCCCAGCCCCAAACGGCTTTCCACGTACCTCACGCAGAAGAGCCCCTTTTCCCAAACATCTTTAGCAGTTACTGTCTGTCACACGAGGCAGCGGGAAACCCACGGGCCATGTGCTCCAATCATTCCGTTTCACTAGCCGATAACTTTGTTCTTTTTTACCACGATCTTCAAAGAATCACTCCAGGTAAAACACCGTGTACTGGTAACAAGAAAACTGACCACTGTTTAAAAGTTCTAGATCGTCATTACAACCAAGTTGGGTTGGACATCAGAAAAGGACGCAAAATACAATGGGAGGATTTTGAAACGGTCGAAACCCTTGCAAAAGAACTTGACATTACATGCACAATGAAGGCAAAGGAAAAAAGACAGACTGATTAGAATTGATAACTTAGAGTCACAAGTGTGATTATGAAAATATCGAGGGACCCCAGACAGTATAAATCACATGTAGTAAAATTTTAAGACGTTCTCGGCTAAAAATAATATATAGATTTAGGCCAGCCTAAAAGCGGAGCTCCTCAGTTATTTTTCGGAATGTTGTTACTAATGAAAATAATCCAACATGTATGTGAAGTAAATTGCGAATGTTTTAATAGTTTCAGCCGGAACTAGGATTACATCAGCAGATCGAGGTGAAATATGGTGTGATTATGATATAAAGAGCCATGATTTCAAGGATTTCTGGAAAGCCACTAATAACAGAACTGTCTTCTGTGCTTTTTGGTGGCATTTCTTGTTCTTTCCTACTTTATGAAGAAAGACAAGGCATTGGTATTAATCATTATATTCTTCCTTAGTTAACATGGGGACTCTTACACAAAAGAAGTTTACACATTTTTTTGTTGTGGGGGCTGATTGAAATGCAGTGGTTACAACATACTTAGTCCCTAAATCTCTACCAAATGAAATCTTGCAAAAATACCAAAACAGTACACATATGTGAAAAGTTGGAAAGTTTTGTTTTCTAACTTGTTCCCAAAGATACATTTAACCATATTCACTATTGCATGGAGTCTCCTCCTGCTGGAAGGGTTTGCAATAAGCAAAATCACTCTGGCATGAACGGTAATTATGATATTTTTCTGCTGATCATGAATAATTGCATAAGCTTCTAATAATAGTTTTATTATTCAATTTCAATGTGATTTGTTCTTTTTCTCGACTGAGATTGTGGACTACAGGAGCTGTTATTGGGTTCCATTAATTAATTTTGTTATGATTAAATTATACCAAGAATTATAAGTAAGCTAAGAGTATGTACACGTATTTTGTCTGTACTACACAACCAAATGCACTCAAAGGTTATCAGGCATAGGTATATTTGTCAGAAGAGCTCAGCATATCCAAGGTATGTTTTGATTGACACATAAGATAATTTACAGCAAAATGGATAAACAATACATCAATATCCTACATGCACCAAAGCCAGACATGGGGTTATAAGGCAATCATTTAAACAACAGATTGAAATAATTTATAAATTAGAGAACACTATTTGTACAACAGTATGGAACAAATTAACCTTATTGGACATTGCGAATGGCGAGGCTGTCTGTAGAATGTCACAAATTTCTTAACCCTTTCTTTCTACAAAAGTGCTAATCCTGCAACTTTGCTTAAGACCCAGTTCTCCATTTCGTGTTGGCAAAGTATCAATTTATGCCATGTCCAATGCGGATTATCACAAAATTGATTTAAAAGCTCAATAAATATCATTTTAAAGCCAAAAAGCCAATTATTTAAATAAAACATGAGTAAATTATCTCTAAGAAAAACTGATTAATTTAACAGGCACTTAAAATAATTAGTTAATGTATGTGTTTCTTAATAATGTAATGCAGTGTATCTGTCACAATGTTGCAGCTATGATATTACTACACACAGAATGGGTTGCAGACCTGAACCTCCAAGTCAGTTTATTCAATGAAATTGGTGCAGAATTTATAATCCCATCAAGTTTTCTGTAAATACAGAGAAACCAAATAAAGCGTTAACGTCAACCGATAAGGTGTCTTCGTTCAAATAATGATCACCTGCGACTGCACATACCGGTGTTTAGGACAAAGACCTACGGGGGACGCGCTTTTTCATCTTGTGCGCCAGCACTGTGGAATAGCCTCCCACTTGATGTGAGAAGTGCCCCATCAGTGGATACGTTTAAAACTAAGCTTAAAACGTTTTTGTTTAATAATTATCTTTAGTATTTCTATAAAGAATTTTAGTATCTTATAATGAATTTTAGTATTTTATCATCCATTGTAAGTTAATATATTTTCCTTACATTGGTTTCGTTATCATTTTTCTCATTTTTATTCTGTGAGAGCATTGAGATTTTTTAATGTAATGCGCTAGAAATAAATTATTATTATTATTATTATTATTAATCTTAAGTAATGAATTATTGGACTCTTTTACATGTATGTGCAGTGTATGTTCCATTAATATTGGGGATCTGTTAGAAGCTGCATCCATGATAAATTTATTTGTTACCGGGTGCATTTGTTTATAGAACTTTTCACAAATTAAGAGGCCCTGCGCCTAAGAAACGACCGATGATTTCCGGCTAAAAAATAAAATCGGCCGATTTTTATCTCCCAAGTAGAGGTTACCGAATACTATTTAAAAATGAATTTCTTTTCTTTCAGTTTCGCTTTAAACCAAAAATATCGAGCGGCAAACTTTTTCCGTCTGGTAGCAGCAAAATCAGGCCGAAAATAAGGCCCCGCTAAAAACTGTTCGGAAATTACTATCGCAACGCAAAATAATGAGAAAACTACACAGTGTTGAAGAAAAAGGCCTTTTAATGCAATATCATTCGATAAACATAAAAAAACTGCCGAACCGATTGAAAAATAAAGTTTCAAATATTGCATACTAAATTAGATGGAACGTTGGAGCTGATTTTAAAATAATTATTTCTCAAAAGTTCAACGCTTTTGAAAGCAGTCACGGTGATGAATCAGACATTGGAGGGATATACATCACGTTTCTGAAAAAACATTTTTCGGCCAAAGTATATTGACCTTGTACAAAGCGTTCAAAGTTACCGTGTTTACCGTTATCCTGCTACTTCGGCGAAACACTTCTCTTTTGCCAATACGGCCGTGGATAGCGTGGTAAACGCCACCTTAAACCTTGCTAGGCATTCCAAGACCATCCTGAGTAGAAGGACGTAGAATTAAAAGAGAAAGGAAGATTAAAAATACGCAGAAAAAGAAAATAACTCGAAATTACCATCTGCTAACGAAAGTTGAATGTGGAAAATATCGTCGCGTGACAGCGGCCATTGACGTCATTTGTCTACACAGGGGCGGAATCCAAACGAATACACAAATAGGAAAACAATTTTTCCCGGCCAGAAAACGTTTAGTGGAGCAATGTTATGTTATTTTTCACAAATGATGGTCACTCAAAAAGAAATGGTTGGTGGCAGAGTGATATTTAGTCTAACCCTAGAACTAGTTAGACTAAACTCTCACTTCTTTTAGCTTGAATAAGGTTGGTCTGTTTACTGTTAACATACAGTAACACTTAAAAAGTCTAGTCTGCATTTTAACACCTGACCTGCAGTCCAAAGTCTGTGTCTTATACTGACCACATTGGAAAGCATGCCTTTTTGCAAAAAGCACCATTTTGAGAAAACACATGAAAACTGTACCATCCCTCCTTCCCCAATAGTAAGTTTAAGTCTTGTTCCAAGCAAATACTGTATGCCATCTCTCCTAGATACTTTTAAGGAGAAGGTTCAGTAGCCTACACTGCAACAAAATTCTACTGATTCATATTGTGTTCCAGATAAATTCCATACCCTTGCAGACCATGCCACCAAATTTTGTTTACTCCCTCCCCCAACTTCCAACCATCTTAAGGGGTCACCACCTTACTGTGGAGGGATGGGTTTTGTATCCGTGACCCAATGAGCTATGTCAGCTGGAGTCTTGTACTTCTGGTAGGTTGAAGGATAGGGACCAGACAAATTGTGATCACCCGGCTTTCTAGGTTTGGTGTTGGGCTGAGGGCTGATAACCCACTACTGCAGAAATTAAGACTGTAGCAGATACAGAAGATATTCAAATCTCTATCAACATCAGTGAAGCAACAAGGGCTCATATCATAACACATGCATTTGGAGCAAACCCCTTCCTCTGAACACCCCACTGAAAATGCCAGTTCACCTTCATACTTTCCTTTTCAAAATTTTAAGTTTCGAATTCTCTCTCCCCCCCACCCCCCAACTCCTCAGAATTTCCATTGACCTCCCTTGAGGTGGATATGGTTATCTTCTGGCAACACAATTCACTTTTTGGTATATTAATCAGATCAGGCAATGATGTCTCAGCAAAATGTTTATCTGATTAAAATGCAACTTAGAGATTTGCAATTCCAAAATAACTACATGTAAAAACTATTGTTACGTTAACCTCTCCCATTCTCAAACAAAGAGACCAAACAAGCATGACTTGAATTGTTTCATTAAAGACACCCCCCAAATATAGAAAACTAAACTGAAATAAAAATAAAATCCAACACAAACACACAAGCAATGAGCATCATTAAAAAACTGGATCATTGGATAATGCAATTTGAGAGTTTTCATTGTTTTAGCCATCAGGGGTTATGAGCCATTATACCAAGCTCTACAAAATAACATGGGAAGCGTATGCATGATTTTTTGAGCATATTCATTGTTATTTAAGTCTAGTTTTCTTTATTTTGGGGGCCTTTTTAATAAAACAATTATTCCACTCGTGCCTGTTGGATATGAGAAGATTAAAGCCAACTCAGCGCTACGCACCTTGTTGGCTATCTATTATCTCATATCCAACACGTTCTCGTGGAATAATTGATAATTATTCACTCCCTAACAAGTGAATGATGCGTGATCCAAACAATAACAAAATGGCCGGCGAAAACTTATGTTCCGCCAGTGTTTCTGAAACTGAAATCCTGAGAATACAAGAAGATACTGTACCAGAAAATACAAAAAAGTCTTCAAAGTTTTGAATTTTGAATTTTCATTTCAAGTGAAAATGAAAACTTTGATTGAACAATGAAATTGTTTTGCAAACATACTTTTCATTTAGATTGCTGATTTGAACAGTGTTAAAAAACCATTTGGCTAGATTGTGATCAACAAGGACTTTATCGCAGGTTAACTAGACTTGCCATGTTAGAAGATTCTGTAAAGAATTGTGCACATCTTCATGCCGCTTGCATGTTTTCCACGCATGAATTGAGAGGTCAATTAAACTATCTTTTAATGGTTTCCTTTTCATCTGTTGTTGAGATCACTTTGTACATAAACTAAAGACTTGTCAATCTCAGTAAATAACAGCCACTATTCACCTCCATTGGAAAGAATAATTGTTAAATATCGCATAGACTTCCACACCAAAATATTATGATCTACAAATTTTTAAGAAGTCAAATCCCAACCAAGTTGTTTACCAAACTATAATTTTTCTGTCTTTAAACATTTTACTTTATTCATTACTGGGAATTCTGAAATACTTGTTCCATGCATTTGGTTCCTTAATTATCCCTTTTATTATTCCTTAACCTTTTTATGAAAGGGGACATATCATTTAGTATCCTCTCCAAGGAAGATGGCATTCATTTCATCCATGAAAAAAACTTCAATCTTCAAGTTGATGTACATGGCCACGTCACACTGTCTCCAGCCAGAGAATCAAGTCATTGAAAGAGAGGAGGAGAGCTGTGAAAATCTGAGGTCTAACTGTCTAAAAAAAGAGGAAAAATGTAAAATTAAATTAAGCTATACTTTGGCTTCATCCTTGAATACTTATTACATTGCAAGAAGAAATGTCATTAATTTAGTATCTGCACTATTCATACATTATACAATACTGCGTAGAGCATTGAAGACTACACAACTTCTTTCAACCTATAATTATTGTGAATACCTCAGTCATTTTGCTAGCTTTGTAACTGGGAAATTTAAATCATGAAGTACAACAAAAGGATTGTTACTTCTTGAGGTTTCACTCAATAAAAAATAAATAAATAAAAATATTTCATTAACCTCATCATCATCAGACTAATTAAACCCAAAAAAGTCTGCCTTCAGGTCAAAAAATAATTTTACAAGATAACTTTTAAAAACTCTTCCAAAACCACGCAATTAGTCCATTCAATAACAACAAAACAAAAAACTTAGTGTGCGTCTGTCATATTAGATTCTTGCACCGCTGCAAGAACTTTGAAATTGTAGACAACCCAAGCCAGAGGATATATCCAAACGTAGAAAGAAATGTGTCACCTTGAATAGTATGCTGATATCCGGACTGAACATCAGTTGGCTACGCTTTAAAACATTCATTGCATGTAAGATTTATATCCTTAAATCTAAAAAATTAAGCTCATTTACGGTACAGTGTCAACGGTTTTCGTCACTTATTTATATGAACATGGCAGACAAAAAACCTAACGGGTCTCTTCCCAGAGGCAAGTCGAGGTATGACGGGTAATTCAAATGATAGCGAACAAAATATTCAACTTTTAAAATGCAGACTCATCGAGCCAAAAAGTTTCCGAAGCCACACACGAACTAGAAAATGTTGCCACTTGCAAAAATCAACCATTTACGGAAGGAAAGGAAGGAAAACTTGGCTTACCTTTCAACATAGCTTTCCATTATGCTGCGTTCATTGTGTTAAGTCATCTGTACACCGATATCTGCAGCAGAAGAGTATTGTAAATAAACTAAGCAGGTGCTTCGATCTGTTAGGCACAAAATGAACACGATACCAACGGACAAAAGAAATCACAACACAAAGAACAACACACAAAGAAAGCGAAAAAACCAGGCTAACATTTGCAACATACTTACTTTTGCTTGATTCGCATTCTCTGCGACAAGTAGAAGTTCTAACTGGGTAAAAATCCACAATATTTCTTGCTGTTCGATGCTCCTGCTTGTAAAATGTTCAGGTTCAGACATTTTCGAAACTCGTTTGCAGCCGCAAATTGTCAGCGGCAAGCGCTTGAGGATGCTCCAAGACACCAAGACAACGGATTTCTCAGCCAATCAGCGGTTTTTCCGCCGTGCAACCTTCCTGTGGTATATGTTCGTCACGACACGAGCGTTTCATTCTTGGGCTGCCAGATCCACTTGAAGCCCGCGTTATAACTTTGCAGCGGTAGATTTTGAGATGAGTCCGCTGGTCGTAATTGCGTTTTGCGTTCCATCACGTGTAGACTAGTGAGAGCAAAGTTTTTCGATCTGTGGTTACGTGTCCGCTGTTTTTTTTTCCATTTGTGATAAATTTCGACGGTATGTGTGGCGAATATGCTATAAAGGTCATCGTTGGAAACAAGTCGATATACTGGTAAGTTCTGGTTTTTTTTTATTTTAGTGGAAACTTTAATAGTTAGCAGTTTCTTCTCGTCGTTTTACCAGAAGCTTGATTTCGCGCCTGACAGTCTTTGTCTACGTGTTGTTTGCGATCGCTCAAAAATGATAGGGTTGCCTCAGTCCAATTTTACATTGAAAAGTCTTATTGGTTTCAACAGAATGCGTTTGTCGAGTGCAAATGTTTATATTGGACCTTATTCACCAGTGAAATGACTCAGAAGTGGATGTACTGGAAGGTGACAAAGGATCCGTCAGGTATCCGGTCGTTTCGCCAACGAGTCGTTCCGCCAACGACTCGTTCGCCAACGTCTTAGGTCGATTCGCCAACGTCCTAAGTCGTTTCGCCAACGTCCTACCGGTCAATTCGCCAACGTCATATATCCAATACTAACGAAAAAAAAGCTGCTTATTGATGTTTGGAATGCAATCCTGATCCTTGGGTGATCCTTGGGTCAAGAAATTTTAAGTCACTGCCAGTTTCGCTTGACTGACTTAAGATCAATTTGCATGTTTCTGATAGTTTCACAAGCCGGCTCGTGGGCGCTACATCGCAGTAATTTTCACGGTGAAAATTGACTGTTGAATACCAAAGTCCGATGGCTTCCAAAAGTTTGATGGCTTCCAATTCACGGATAATGCATTACGATGTAAATTAACATTATATCTTTTCCTTCTTCAAAAGCAAACAGAGTTTGTTTTCATTTTCCAGCCTTTCCAGTTGTTTACGCAAGTAACTCTAGGTAAGGGAATGAAATAAATGACAACAGACATAAGTTAAGGTAAACTTTAAACTTTTATTTAGACGTTGGCGAATTGACTAGTAGGACGTTTTCACCGTGAAAATTACCGCGATGTAGCGCCCACGAGCCGGCTTGTGAAACTATCAGAAACATGCAAATTGATCTTAAGTCAGTCAAGCGAAACTGGCAGTGACTTAAAATTTCTTGACCCAAGGATCACCCAAGGATCAGGATTGCATTCCAAACATCAATAAGCAGCTTTTTTTTCCCGTTAGTATTGGATATATGACGCTGGCGAATTGACCGGTAGGACGTTGGCGAAACGACTTAGGACGTTGGCGAATCGACCTAAGACGTTGGCGAACGAGTCGTTGGCGAAACGACCGCAATTCATCCGTCAGAACGACACCCGTTTCTCATTCTCCTAGATTGGCTCATCGAGGATTGCTGTCCATTAAACCCTTACACTCAAAAGAAGATTACATACCGGGTTTCAGTTTGCACCAATCTCGGTTGTATGAGAGTGGAATTTTTTTCAGTATCTGCAAGACGATTTCGAGGTTTTACCGCGTTACGGTTTTGTATAACACCCTAGATACGGCGGTACTGATTGTTGGCGCTTTCCACCAACCTAGCGGAGAACTTTGACAGTTGCCTCAGGTTAGTTTTTATTTTTTTGTGTAGTTTATTTGTTTCATTGATGAAATATCATGATGATTATTTAACCACGGACCTATGAGTATTAAACGGTTAACTCAAAGGTCATAGTACTCTATTTACGGTATTAAACTCTTGACAGGACAACGTCAAGGGGTAGAGTGTTCACTGTATACTGTCATATTTAAATGTGTCGAACTTCACTGTAAATTAAGTTGATCAGCAGATTCTCGAGCTGTCAATTGCGAATATTTCGATCAAGTGTTCTCTTTTGTCAGACATTTTCTTGACCACAAATTTCCCACTCTTTGCTTGATGCTGAGTCGGCCGGTCGCGTCCTCAAAAAGCGCGGGAATTTTGCCGCGCGTGTTGCAATTTTCCGGCTCAATGGTTACGACTTGTTTGGTTTCTTGCGGAATGCCAAAACAAAGGTAGTGCATTGAATTGTCGGGTTTTGCTTTGTTTTGCTTTTAATAAATGTTATTTTCAAGGCAATTGGCTTCAGCTGCTAGCTAAATATATTCGTTTTTCTATGTTTGAAGAAGCACAGTGGTTCGTCGGTCAAAACCGAGAGGTGTTGTATGGCCAGAAGTAGATGAGGAGGAAAAAAGTAGCTTGCTTTCGCTAATTCAGTTTTTCCTGATTTGGTTTCATCATTAAAAAAAGGAGACACTTAAGGAACTTTTGGTCTTAAAAAATTAATACATTTCAGAAGCCCAGAAGAAAAAAGACACCAAGAGGAAGAAGAATTGAGAAGAAGGGAAGAGTTAAAGGAAAGAGTGGAAAGAGAAAGGCTAAAGAAATTAACCAAAAAAAGAAAATAAATTTGTGAAATCAAATTTGTCAAATGACAATAAATTTGTAAACAACTGATCCATACAGCTGTAACTGTGGCTTATTGTGTTGTGCAAGCCTCTCCCAAAATAATCGCCCCTTACAAGCCATTTGACCATTCATAACTCAAAGCAATTACACTTAGCCAGTACAAAACTCTGGAAAACTTACATGAGCAAGTCATGACTGGTTTTGGTTTTATCTCTGATTTGTTGAGAAAGTGGTGCAAGTTTTTTATGCCAATCTTTATAGCTTGACGCACTTAGTGAGCTCTGTATCGTGCGACAAACACCGCAGCTTTGTTTACAAATGAGATCAACAGTTTTGTGGTGATGTTTTTAACATTGAAAGGAGGCTGTGTTACCGGTCAAAGAAATTCTCGCTCTCTGGTTGGCTATTAAACTTGTGAAAAAAGTTTGTTGGGTGGCTACACAAAGGCGCATCGCGCTGTAAGCAAATGAATGAAAAACTTCAGTAAATGCAAATTACTTTCCCCACTCAAGGGAACGTTACTTCACCGGGAATTGTGCAACTTGTTAAGATTATTTGTGCAATATTGATTAAAATGAAAAGTGCAATTTTATTCCCAGACAAAGATGTGCTATAAAGTCTCCAATGAAATCGCTTTAATACACATTTGCATGTCTGTAAATTTTTCCATATTTAGCAGTGTTTTGCACCATGATACAACCGTCCCTCAGGTTTTAATAAGACGACAACATGGAACTATTTATATGCTTATTTCAACTAACACTTTCATTTAATTGTCTATTTTTTGAGATCTCTTATTTAATGCCTTATATTAAGTATAATTTTGAAATAGCAGTAGCAACTGCAGTAAACAAGGAAACTAGCTTCGTAGATGTACATTTAATGTAAAAATCCTACAATTAGGTTAAATAATACTGTGGTATTCTGTGGTAATTGCAGTAGTTAAAGTGCTTATGTACATTTATCATTTAAAATATTAACGTAATACCAATGATGAAGCACTGCATAACATTATTATACACCAGGGTGCTACTATGGTCCTGCGTAGACAACTACATTTTCTTATTTCTGTACATTGCGTACTGGCCATCAAAATAATCATGCCTTACATGTAAATGCCAATTCTCTAAAAGAATAGTTAAATGCCAAACCAGTTAGTGGCAATTTCCCTAAATGAGAGAAATGGTTTTGATTGTGTGATACTATACCCCTAGGCCCTACGTGGTGTAAGGGAAATTGGTTTTCTATACTACTGCAGTTTTCTGTTGTTACAAGATGTGTTAACATTTATGACATACAAAAATTAAGCAAATCCATAATGGCACATATTGATGTGAATTATGTGAAAGCACTGAATGATGTGGATGGAACTTTTTGTGGAGCAGGCTAAACTAGGCTTCTTGGATATGATTCGTGATGTACTAATTTGAAGATAAATCCTCGGTAAAAGGTTTTCAGAAAAGTATATTATAGAACCAATGTAATATTAGTAAATAGTATTGGCAAATAGTATTGTATTGTATTCTTGTGTTTTCATGTTATTGTATTGTGTGACTTACATTGCACTTGTTGATTTACATGTATGATAAAGTTCTCCTCATGATCAGCTATAAATTAAGACTTAAAGTATATTGCTACTGCCTGCATCACTATAGCTACAGGAACAATTATTACAGTTTGAAAAAAAAAAACCAACATTTCTCCACATGTCAGCTGGTTACAGTTTATCTGAATCGTAGAATATTTTAGTGCAATATGCCTTAAGTCCCCATTTATTATGGAAGCTTGGCAACTTTTCGATTTTCAATATAGAAACTATTCTTCTGTTGTAATTACAATTGCATCTGATCTGTTTCTGTGTTTAGGTTTCCTGAAGTTTGTCAGAGTGGAGTTGCCTTTAAGCCACTGGCTCTTGACTACCAGTGCCAAGCGATCACATGTATTAATATTTTTGTGTAGTTGCATAAGTCCTTTCAAGCCTGTTGACCTCTGAGTGTATACTTTCTGAGCAGTGTTCAGCTTCCGTGCCCATGGTGTTCTTGGAAATGGCTTTCTCAGAGACATGGAAAGTCAACAGATGCAATTTTTGAAGCAAGTTGGTGTTTGGAAAGTTTATAGGAAACCAGTGACCAAAGCTAGCACACCGGACTGCAAGGAAGGCTACCTCATGGCGACAGAGAGGAGTACTGGGCATATGGGCTTTAAGCTATGCAACCTGAAAGAAGCTTATGTCAACTGTGATAATAATAAATTTCAGACAAACAGTGGGTTGAGCTTTTTTCCATTTTGATTTCAAAAATGTTACAGGCTGTTGTTTTTGTTATACTGTCTAGTATTAATACAGTGTAGATTTTAGGAAGGTAGGCAATCACTTTGTGTGAAATTATTTCTTTTTTATGTCTTTGGTAACCTGTATTAAATTTAAAAAATGTTTTGCAGAGCTGAGATAATGGTGAAACATACTAGCAAAAGTATGGCTCGGTGACATAACAACACAAGTTGACTAGGCTTGCTCAACACAACAACTTTATTCTCTAAGCATCTTGGGTAATACAACAGCTTAACACAACTTCCGGTTACGAATATATTACACTGCTTTCCCCCAGATTTTCAGGATGCACTTATACCCAAGACATAGTGATAACCTACAGTTACAGGTTAAGTTTAACAACTGGTTTTCTAATCCTTTGAGATCTTCGCAAAACTGTAGGTGGACTACTTACAACTAAAGGAGATACAACAGTATCCTCGTTTTCAGGCAGATCTACATGTGGTTCAGAAGTACTATCGAGAGGATTCACATTATCATCATTTATTTTCTGACCACTTGATTCAGGCACCACGACATCTGGCTCACTGACATCATCTGGTACATTATCGTGTGCTCTTATCATGTGATCAGTGTGCACATATCTGGTTTTGTGTCCTGTCCTAACTACATAGGTTCTGGGCCCACAAACTTTAATTATAGTGCCTGGAATCCACTTATCAGTCTTAGAATTGGCCCTCGAGTTTCGTACCCGCACCCTGTCATTTCTTACAAAGGATCTTTCCCTCTTACATTTCAAATCCTTATACATTTTCTGTTTCTCTTGCTTATTCTCTACAACTTGTGCCAGATTAGGCTTAATCAGACTTAATCTTGTTCTTAGGCAACGCTTCACCATCAACTCAGCGGGGGTCACACCGGTTGTACTGTGAGGGGTTGTGCGATACCGAAATAGAAAATTAGCAAGTCTGTGCTTCATAGAGATGCCCTTTTTACCCTCAAGCACCTGTTTAACTAAAGCATCCTTAACAACTCTCACAGACCTCTCCGCTGCCCCATTAGATTGAGGGTGATAGGGTGGAACCAACGTGTGCTTGATGCCGTTTTTGCGCATGAATTCGGTAAATTCAATGGACGTAAACTGTGGTCCGTTGTCAGACACCACCTCTTCAGGTAAACCATGAGTAGCAAAAATTAAACGGAGCTCATCAATAGTCCGTTCAGTAGTTGTAGAGCTCATATGTTTCACTTCAATCCACATTGAGTGGCTATCGATTACTACAAGGAAGTAATCATTACCCTTCTGACAGAAATCAACATGGATCCGTTGAAATGGTCTAGTTGGCCACTTCCATGGGATCAGGGGTGCACTGGGTGGGGCATTTCTAACATTTTGGCATACTGTACATACTCTCACTGCTTCCTCGATTTCCTGATCCATTTTTGGCCACCACATGCATGTACGAGCAATTGCTTTCATACCACATATACCAGGGTGTTCCCAATGCAACTGCCCCAGCATTTTGGCTCTAAAGATTGGTGGAATAATCACCCTAGAGCCCCAAAGGACACAGTCCTGTTCACAGGACAGCTCATTTTTTCTATTATAGGGTTTGAGGGTCTCATCAGGACACCCTTCTGGCCAACCTGACGTCACAAATTGATGTACCTTACCAAGTACAGGATCTACAAGGGTTGCCTTTCCGATATCTTCTGCAGAGATTGGAAAATCATCATCAATTACCCTCACACTGTAGACCACACCCTCACTTCCCACTGTGGAGTCCTCATGTGGTAGCCTTGAGAGAGCATCACAGTTGGCATGGTCTTCAGATCTTTTGTATTCAATCTCATAGTCATACGCCGAAAGTACTAGAGCCCACCTCTGCATTCGAGCTGCTGCTAGTGTGGGGATAGCGGATTTTGGATTGAAAATTGCCAACAATGGTTTGTGATCAGTGATCAGGGTAAATTTACGCCCATACAAAAACTGGTGAATTTTTTTTACACCAAAAACAATTGATAATGCTTCACGCTCAATTTGTGCATAGTTCTTTTCACTTGAACTCAGTGTCCGAGAGGCATAGGCTATTGGCCTCTCCTGGCCATCATCCATCACATGGCTAATAACTGCTCCAATTCCATAGCTGGACGCATCACAAGCAAGTCTCAGTTCACGGTCCCCATCATAATGCACCAACAGTGCATCACTGGTGAGACCTTGTTTACAAGCTTCGTATGCTTGCTGACACTCTTTTGTCCATGTCCACTGGACACCCTTTTTGAGGAGCTCATGTAATGGTGCTAGTGTGGTTGCTAAACCTGGAAGAAATGGGTGATAGTACTGGACCATGCCCAAAAAAGATCTCAACTCACTGACGTTTTGTGGTACTGGTGCCCTTTTTACGGCAGCCACTTTTTCCTCAACTGGATGCAAACCTTCAGCATCTATCTTCAAACCCAAATAGACAACTTCCCTCTTCAGAAATTCACACTTTGCCATCTTCAAATGCAGGTTATATTTATGCAACCTCTCCAATACCTCAGCCAGGATTTTGATATTCTCCTGCCAACTGACACCACCAATAAGAATGTCATCCTGCTTACACACACATTTTTCTACTCCTTGCAAAATCATATCCATTTTAGCTTGGAATATTTTAGGTGCTGATTTAACCCCATATGGTAATTTGGTGTAGGAATAGAGTCCCTTGTGTGTGCTAATTGTCAGGTACTCACGACTTGCTTTATCAACACTTAGCTGAGCATATGCATGCGACAAATCAAGTTTGCTGAAACATTTTGATCCCGAGAGGGCAGCATACAAGTCCTGTTGGGTGGGAAGGGGATACTGCCCATCTTCAACAGCTGAGTTGATGGTTACTTTGTAGTCCCCACAAATTCTAACCGATTTGTCAGCCTTTGGCACAACTACTATTGGGCTTGCCCAGTCTGATCTGTCAGTTTTAACGATTACCCCATTTTTCTCTAACTTATCCAACTCCTTTTCGACTTCATCTTTTAGTGCATATGGAACTCTACGTGGCTTAATAAATATGGGCTTTGCACCATCTTTCATGGTGATGTGTGCTTCCAACCCTTTCATGCCCTCATAGCTATCTTTGAACAACTCACTGTGTTTAACTAGTAATCCATCAAGTTGACTTTTGGCACTTTCCAACTCGGATCTTGTTAAACTAAATATTTCACCCCACTCAAGCCTTATCTGGTTTAACCAATTTCTTCCCAGCAAAGTAGGCTTCTTCTCATAATCAGCTACAATAATTGGCAATGCATATTCATGGCCCTTGTACACTACATCACACAGCATTTCACCACACACTGTAAGGGTTTCACCCGTATAGGTTTTCAATTCAACTTTTGACGGACGAAGTGGAAAATTACTGAATTTCTGAGAATGTGTTCTCTTACTCATTATTGAGTAATCAGCTGCAGTGTCTGCTTCCATTGCACATGGTGAACCATTTATGGTCATTTCTACAGTATAACTTTTGTTGGTAGGATTATCTGTACCAACTGCATACATGGAATAAATACCTAACTCATCATTATCATCACAACCTTCTGTGTTTGATTCTAAGACACTATGAACAGTACCTTTAGCTCCTGGTTGTTTTGTTTTCATGCCAGACTCAACATCTTTACTGCGACAAACTGATGCAAGGTGACCTACTTTGCTACATTTGTAGCATTTTGCTGACTTAAATTTACACTTAGGTGCAGCATGCTTACCACCACACCGGTAACATGAGGGTTCCTTAGTGTTTACAGTTTCCAGTTTATTTACTATGCCTTGGCTGTCATCACTTGCACTGACAGGACGGAATTCTTGGGTGTTCTTCTCTTCCATTGACTTTGCAATCTGGCACGCTTTCTCAAAAGAAAGATCCTCGGTGTTCAAAAGTTTATTCTGTATTTTGGGATTGTTCAATCCGCACACAAAACGGTCTCTCAGAGCTCGGTTGAGAAACTCTCCATAGTTACAATGAATCGATAACTTCTTCAAGGCCACAATAAAGTCACTGATGGATTCGTCTTGTGTTTGATAGCGAGTTCCAAAATGAAAACTCTCTGCTATCTCCAATGGCGCTGGATTGTAATGTTTCTCCAATGCTTTGACAATGTCCGCAAAAGGAGTGTCTTTTGGTTTCACTGGTGCCAGCAGATTGCTCAGGGTAGAATATGCTTCGGGTCCAATCTCAGTCAGAAAGATAGCACGTTTTCTATTTGCAACTGCGAGATTGGCTTCCTCTTTACCCTCGCTTGTTTCTTCTATGATATTATTTGCCATGAAGAACATTTCCATTCTTTCCACATAGGAACGAAAAGTCTCTCGCTCAGGGCTGAACTCGCCGACACGACCAAACAATCCAATTCCCGCCATTTTGATAGCACGTGCTCAAACTTTGATCAAGTTGCCTCGGTCGAAAACAAACCTTTTTCCTCACACAGAGAAAATCAAAACTTCACTGGATTCCTCATGCGTCTTCGTGCATGTAGAGGATCCCATCCTCGTCGCCAAAATGAAACATACTAGCAAAAGTATGGCTCGGTGACATAACAACATAAGTTGACTAGGCTTGCTCAACACAACAACTTTATTCTCTAAGCATCTTGGGTAATACAACAGCTTAACACAACTTCCGGTTACGAATATATTACAAATGGCACACACTGGGCTAGCAGGATGAATTAAGTTCTTTTTTATCCATGCAGGCTTCACACTAGTTCATTATTTTGCTGCATTGTTTCAAAATGCACATGTAACAACTGAAAATTTTCAATTTTGTTTTCCAAATAAAACATCTTTGTAGTTGTTACTCATCTGCTTAAGTGTAAAAGACTTTATGATGTTCAGACCTCCCTCTGAAAATGACTTCAGAAACTGTTCCTTGTTTCTGTTAATCGATGTTGCAGTCTGATGTATGACATCATCTGCCATCTTTGTTGCTGACGCTACACTCTCTACAAATTTCTTAATGACTTGACTCCTTTTTTGCAATGTGCTAGAAGATGCAGATGAACTTCCAGTTTGTGGCTGGGAAACTGGCATTAACTTGATAGGCTTTCCTTTTGATTGGTTTGCATACATGAAGCCTGAATTACTCTGCCCAGTCTTCTTGTTGATGAGACTCATAAATACCTGCAGGTAACATAAGCCTAAGGTTACTTACAGATATTTTCAGGAAGATACTATTATCAAGTTTTGCTAACAGAAGAATGAACTAAGTAACAGGATTATACCTGTTTATCAAATTATTCCAAGATATCACAATTGGAATGCAGATCAACATGGCAAAAACCTAAGATACCTCTCCCATTCTTGGAAGAGGTAAATGTTTTTGGAACTCCAGAACTCATAACTAAACCAGCAATGGTCAGACATTGAAAATTTTGAGTGGGAGGGGGTTTCACAGTAGAAAGGTAAACTGGAAATCTCATTAAACAAAGAAAAGAAACATCTGTGGGAGAGGTACATGTTTTTGGAACTACACATTTTTAGGTCCTTGCTTTTAAACAGGTGACAAAATTTCTTAATTTGCAGGCGCGGATTTAGGATAAATGGTGACCGATTTCCGCCGGAAACAACGAGCACTGAAGGTGCAAACTACAGGGGTCTAAGGCCATGCTTCCCCAGGAAATGTTCTGGATTTGCAGTAACTCTCTTAAGTCCCCTTTCCTGGGTTTCTGAGTCATTCTGAAAACTCTGACCGATTTCCGTAAAACGGTGGAAACTGGTTTAAATCTGCGCCTGATTTGAATGTAAATGGTTACCAGTCACCTCACCACCAGGGAGTTTCTCCATCAACAAACATGCTGTTTGTTTGTGTGACTGTGTACATAGCACGGTTAATATATGGTATGGCTAGTATCTTGGCCAGTTTGGTTTGTGGTTGCGAGAGTCCCTGATGGCGAAGTGATCAGTTGCCTCGTTAATAATCCATCCAAGGCAAGGATAAGAATATTAAAGAGATTTTAAAAGATGGGTTTTAGGTGACTTTTGTTTTTGTTTTTTTCAAATCATGCCAAGATATTGGTCAGAAAAAAAATATTTCTCACTATCTTAACTCCCTCTCAAGCGACCAAAAGCTGAAAAAAAAATCAAATTTCGTGAACCATGCATTGTACTGGTTTAGTTATTTCTGTATTACTTCTTAGTTCTGTGCAAGTGTGGCCAAATAGTTCCAACAGAAATTTCGACAAATATAGTTAGACGGGCAAATTATGTTTAGGTACTGGCACGACAGTCTCGAGTTACAAATATCTGCGATGCCAGCATATCTGAAAATATCCAACAGCACGACCTCCGGTAAACATAGCGGCAACCATATTGGGGTTGTTTTGGTTTCGGTGATATTTTTTACGGCAAGCCTCCGGTCCTGTTGAGCTGGGGTTATTCTGTTGACAAATGCCTTTCCTCGAGATTGGGCTTTTACAAAATATTTTTCTTTCTCTTTGTCGCAACTTCGTAGCCATCTCGTCAAATTTCTCCGACAAGAGGCACACAAACACGCATCATTGCACGATGTTTCCACATTAAAACAATTTTTCACGTCTTCCACAATATTCTCAACAATCCTATACAGCGCGACGACGATTTGCAACAACAGACGTGACAATTTCTTTGGGAAGCCATTGACAATTGAAACATTTCAAGGGCTTTATTTTCTTTATTGAACTTCCCGCCACGAGCTGGAATGCGCACGCATATTTTTTTTAAATTCAGCTCTGACAGGTGAAAGCAGTGATCGTCATTAAGTTGCCCGGGAAAATATAACGCCCGGGCGGAGTATGGGGTTGGACGCCTGGATGTTGCTTATACAATGTAGACGTGTTAATAAACCGCTGTACATGTTTACCTTGCTTGCTTGCAGTTAGCACGGTTAGGTTTGCTTGCGGTTAGTGTCACTCCATTTTGCTTGCGGTTAGCGTCACTCCATTTTGCTTGCGGTTAGCGTCACTCCATTTTGCTTGCGGTTAGTGTCACTCCATTTTGCTTGCGGTTAGCTTTCATTTGTATGTTAGGGTAACTCTATATTAATTTATATTACTGTTCATTATATGTAGTTTAAATTTTCGTCAGCTGGCAGTTAGCAGCTCGGTGGTACAGTGGTAAGTAAGGGTACAGTGGCCCGGGTTCGACTCCCAGTGACGGCAAATTCATGTAGTTCTTTTTCGTCACAAAATAGTTACAAGACTTAGAATTTTAAGTCGTATTTAGTTGACATACTGTTTCTTCGTTTAGGAACCCGAGAGGAAGTCACCCTCAATCTACGCCCGTGAGGTAGAAACACCCGCCTGAAACGCTCGTGTCGTGTAGAGATTGGTGACGTCCATTGAGACAAGAATGGCGTTCTTAGGCAGTTTAGTCTTCTCGATGAAGTTAAGAAAATCTGTTGTATCTTTAAGATACGAGGCTTGTTTTTGTGCTGTTGGCTGAATAAGGTGGTCAGCAAAAGCTGAGATCCTTTCTGTGGGGCCGTAAAGAGTTTATCAAAAGAGAAGCGTGAAGGCTTCTCAGAACAAATTCCTCTCAACTTACTTTTGAGGAAAACATGAGTAATTTTTAAAACACGCCTGCAGAATAGAGGTTACCCAGTTAGAATTGTAGCAAAACACCTTTCAGAGATTAAATTCTCTGATAGAAAAATGTCGCTAGCACAGAAAAACAAAACCGCACAAAAGAAAATACTGCGCTTTGTAACGCAATACCACCCGGCGTTGACTAACCTAAAAGGCACACTTATGGAGAAATGGCACCTTATAGATAATCAACCGCAACTGAGAGAAATCTTTATGGAGCCCCCTATCATCTCGTATCGCAAGGGAAAATCCCTAAAAGACATCCCAGTTAAAGCTAAGCAATGAAGACTCTATAACTTATTCATCTGCGAACGGCAGGAGTCGTGCAGGCTTGTCAACACTTTTATCACTCGAATGCGAATTAGTTTTAAGAAACCGCGAGTGAAATTTAGCGAATACCAATCAGTTTCCAATAACAATTAGTTTTTAGCAAGAGAGAATACAATTTAGCGAATGCGAGTTAACTTAAGCGACGGCGAATAAAATTTAGCGACAGCGAGATAAGTTTAGCGACAGCGAATTAAGTTTAGCGACAGCGAACAAAATTTAGCGACAGCGAATGAAATTTAGCGAATACGAATTAAGTTTAGCGACAGCGAATAAAATTTAGCGACAGCGAATTAAGTTTAGCGACAGCGAGTGAAATTTAGCGAATGAAAATTAATTTTTAGCGACAGCGAATTAAGTTTAGCGACAGCGAATTAGATATAGCGAATATTGAAACAAATGGACGACCATACATAGGTAGTCCGCGGACCCGGTCCGTATTGGGGGCCCGCGGACCGGGGGTCAGTGTTTTCGGGTTACCCCTGATGTCCTTGCTTACCGAATGTGCAGTTCCCGAAGATATTCACACCCAACACCCATTAATGGCCAGTCTTAAGAAATTCCAAATTAAAAGTATCAGGGAGAGAGAGCTCTAATAGTGAAAAAACCTCCATGTGGGGTATGAATATTTTCTTGAAGAAAACAATGTCTGAGAAATCATTAATTACAAAATAATGTTTAAGAAACATCTTACCTTTCAGAAAATTTTGTAATCTAGGCTGTCTGGCCAGTTCATAAATTTGACAAGTTGACACTGGGCATGTTTGTAAATTCGTGCAGTTCAACATCACATTACTATGTAGTAGCATTGGTCAACTAAAAACATCATAATTTGGTTAATTAAAATACACTGTACATTATTAGGTTGAAATATTCGTTTAGATTGTTGCACACCAACAGATACAGAAACTATTGGCACCTGAATCATAACAAGTGAAAAATCGTGCATGACACATTTACATGTACATGTAACAGCCCTCCACCTCAGAACCATCACAGATATGATATGATACTTTTAAACTCTCTGAAATTTCAGATTATTCAAGATTAACATGCATATACATCATCTAGGGCTACCCTAAAACACTGAATCCGGAAACCGAAATCCAGAATCTGGAAGCCGTAATCCGGAACCGGAAACCGGAAACCAGAATCCGGAATCCAGATATTATGAATGATGATAGAAATAATTCGCTTCAGCAGTGTCTAATAAATAGATATGAGCAAAAATTATTTTGTTGTAATCTATTTTCTTGGCTTTACCTCAGCCACAAGCTGTAATTGCTAAAACATTATTGACTAGTTCTGAACAACCCTTAGCTATACATCTGGCCCGGTTGTTCAAAAGCTGGATAAAGCTATCCATTGGGTAAATCACTATCCAATCAGGGTTAGTGATTTTTCGGCTGGATAGAGTTACTCATAGCCTACGAGCAGGCTCTAGTATCTGTCTCTAGTGTCTGAGTAGGCTAAATAGGTGTCTAGTGTTTTTCTGCACTGGCATGTGACCAAGTGCCTTCATGCGACTTTGCCGCTCATGCCCCCGGCCCAAACACGAGAGCCTGCTCATAGGCTAAGTTACCCATCTTTTGTTCAACCTGGCCCTGGTGAGAGCCCGGTTCTTGTCTAGATCAAATTGCTCTGAGAAGACTGGTGAGCAGCACAATAGCAACAAGCTATTACGGTGAGTTTCTGGCAGTCTTTTAGCATCTTTTAACAACATGTGGTCTGATCTGTTCGCAAGCGAGAAGCAGACAGAAGTAAGTGTGCAACATTTCTACAAATTGTTTTAATATGATGGCCGCCAAGAATATGAAATGCCGATTTGTCACAATATCAGTGTGGAAATTGTGTTGATCTGGAATTGGTCTCGTATCTGTTGGAAAAATCAAATTTCATATTTAGACCAGCCAGGTTAGCCTTTGGACTTCGAAAGTGGGAGGCGTGACTGTCAATGTACAGGGGACTGCCACTGACAGACATCCTGTTCTCTATGACATTTTCTATCTTGTTCAGTATCTACTAGGCGTAAAGGATAAATTTATACCTGCGGTAAATTGGAGATCACTTATTAAACAAAATGGCAATTACCAGCAAGCTTATTTCAGACACTCTCAAGGTGTTTGGAATAAAATTAAGACGCACTTTACTGAGATTGTCATAATCATAGCCCTCACTAGAAATAACGGTTGCACATTTCAACAGATGGGGAATTTTTGTTTCAAAAAAGGTTAAGTTTGAGGCCCTTTTTACTTGGCAGCTTATTTTTTACAAGCGAAAACCTAAGCAAAACAATTTTTGTGTATTTGAAGAGCTTGTTTTCTGTGATTTGCAGATTCCAGTTTCTGGTTTCTGGATTCCGGTTTTTGGTTCCGGATTCCGGTTTACTGGGTTTTAGGGTTGCCCCATCTTTAACAAAGTGTTTGCTTCACATTCAGTTTACACGTGTCTGTTATTCAGCATAGGCAGACTTATAAGTTTTCCTTCAAAAATATATTGCAACAACTATTGCATCTTTCATTACTTATTCTTGTGATGAAATGACACAAAATCCAAGTGCAAAAAGTCATAAGCATAAAACTAACTTATGTGGTAATGCTTACAGTTCCTCTTACTGTCTGCATATGCTGTCCATAAACTGGTACTGCCTAGACAATACACTCACTATTTTTCTGATCACACCTTTTAAAACGTCACTGTTATATAACTTGTCCTGAAAAAGCAATACATGAAACGTTATGCCTTTGGCAATCACCCAATACCTTCACATGATGTACAATGTACACCATATCAACATTCACTATTCTTTTTACTTTCATTGTAACTCTTTTGTGTCATTTTCCCTCACTTGAAGACAGGACTTCCACATTAGGTGATAATTTGCCTCTGGAATCTCAATGAATTCACAGGGAGTGATAACAATTAAATCGTGACTAGTTTTAGCAAAGGAGGCGTTCAAATGTCAGATTTTAATGTTAAGTTTATACAGTAACTTTACATTACTCTTCGCATATATGTGTATATATATATATGTATATGCTGGAAAAATCGATTTAGATGGAAAAATTTCAAGTAATTCGGGCGACGATCTCAGAAGATGAGCATGTTTCTTGATAACTCTCTGAATATCAGGCAGGATAGGATTGTAGTCAAGAACTAACGGGAAAACTCTCTTGACAGGCTTGGCTTTTTTCTTAAGCAATTCTGATCTCTCAATATTAAGCGCTTTGTCGAATTGTTTGTCTACTAAAGCTGCATTATAGCCCTGGGACTTAAGATACCCTTTATATTCAGCACACCTCTTGTTAAGAAAATCGTCAGAGGAACAATTACGTCTAATTCGTAGAGCAACCCCATAGGGAATAGCCCTTTTACAATGTGCCGGATGAGAACTTGAAAAAGGTAAATAAAGGTGACTATCTGTAGGTTTAGCATAAATATCTGTCTTAATAAAACCTTCCTGGAGGTGCAAAGTGAGATCCAAGACATTGAGGGTATGCTCCGAATAAACCAGCTCAAACTTGATGGTGGGATAAAGAGAATTGATGTATTCAGTAAACTCTAACAATTTAGGTAAACCATGTGGCCAAATATCGAAAACATCATCTCTATAGCGCCACCATAACATGGGTTTCACGGCACCTTCAGATTTAGCTTTCTCATCAATCAAACCCATTGCCAAGTCGGCATAACTACAAGCGTTTTTGGGCCCCATGGCTGTACCGTGTTTTTGCACAAAATTTTTTCCAGAAAATTGACAATTGTTGGTCTGGAGACAAATTTCAATAGCCTCTACAATGCAATCGGTTGATGGAAACTTATCAGATCTAGAATCAAGAGCTTTTCTAACAGCTGAAATTCCTAAATTATTGTCAATGTTGGGAAACATAGCGACTACATCCCAAGACACCAGCAAGCACCCAGGTGGTAAGGGGCCTTTCTCGGAATTGAGAATTTCGATCTTGTTAATGAAATCTGTAGTATCTTTAACAAATGAAGGTAAATTTTGAGCTAGGGGCTTTAGATAAAATTCAGTAAAGGCCGAAAGTCTTTCGATTGCCGTTCCGCAACAAGATGTAATTAGGCGGAGAGGGTTGCCTTCCTTATGCGATTTTACATTGCCAAAAGCCACTCCCGGTTTTGGTTCCAAATTGGCAACCCATGTG